>NC_054544.1:36539030-36704030 GCF_017654505.1 Polyodon spathula
TGTTTGTCGTCATGGCAATTTGTCAGGTAGTTATAGTTTTCTCCTATACAAGTACCATGTTGAATAAACTGTGGTGCTTTATCCTGTATTTCTTCCCATCATTGTTTTGTGTGATTTGTTGCATCTGCTTCAGAAGTACCTTTGACTTTCAATAAATGAAAATTCATAAAGTAGGTTATAGTATATAATGATTTATATATAGTATATAGTGATTTTTTGATGTTGTTGCACATTGCAGTTTACTAGGATATATTTATTTCGTTAGCATTTCACTTCCATAACAGCTTAGCATATTTCTGTCACGGGGAGCAAGGTGAATTGAGGTACAGCCCATATTCAGCTGTGCATTTGGCATTCTGTTTTTTAATGAAATTCAAAGAGGTTCCAAAAGCCCTAAACCATAGCAAATGCGTAATTTCAGTGTTCAGCATTAACATTGTTACTCCAAAACTGTCTATCTTGTTATTATAAATAAATGTGCAAGCAATACATACTTTATTTTAATCCAAGATCACTCTTCATTTAGTATGATGCTGTGGATTAAATGTGGTGTACTACAACTGTTGTTCATTTGACATATATATATATTCTTAAAACTGGACCCTTTGTTCAATACACCATTTGTGTTTCTTCCTAACTAGATATGTTGATGCTCATTAAGGCTGATAATACAGAGCAGGCAGGCAGCAGCAATCCAGGGTTCCTTCTCCAAGATCCCTAAAATGCACCTCTGCCTAACCTCAGTGGAGCAGCCTTTGTTTTCCTGGCTTTGTATTCATTCTCTTCACACTCTCCTTCCCTTTGGCCTCTCTGAACTGAGACTGCTAAATTAGCTGTTCAATAAATGCAATTTGTGGAGGTGGTTTGGTGATGTGAACTCAGGGCTGAGACTCAAACACAAATCCTGCATTTTACTCTGGACCATGGAATAATGCAATCATTGGCAGTCAATCTAAACTGGGCTAGCATTATTTATTCCTTTAGAAAATGCACCTTTGCCCTTCCACTGGTATTCCTTTTAAAAAGGATCTTAATTATGTATTAATGTGACGTAATTAAGTTATGGGATTAATCTTTTCATATTTACAGAAAAATACCAGCTTTTGTGTACCAAGTACTGTATAGCCTAGTGCTGTAAACTGGGCTGTAAAGTTTAGTATAAATAAGTGGTAGAAGAACAAAAAATGAATACTTTTAGGAGAAGCAAATGCAAATATATTTCTATTTTGTTAGTTCTGGGTCTGCTTTTCAAGTACAAACCTAGATTTGAGTACTTGGAACTATATCAACATCACATTGCAGGTTTATTGGGTTATTTTGGGCTTGTTTGTTTTTCTTATTTTTCATTCATTTTTGTTTTGTCAGGGGCAGAGTCTTAGTTCTCACACACACCCATTATTGAAGGCAAAAAAGCAAAGATATATTTGCTATATTCCCTATTTATTACTGTCTGCGGTAAGGGAGCTATTTGGCATGACACTGGTGACTGACCTTGAGTGGAGAGAAAAGGAAAGAGAGAGAGCTGTGAAAAGCAGACAGATTCTAGCATTAAGAAAAATAAATAAGCAGACAGTTCGTGTGACATTTTTGACATGAGTGGAACAAGGTGATAATATGTACTAGATTGATGTTCTGTGAAATTCTGTAAATAATGTTGTAGACAACTACAGCTACTTTGAGTGCCAGTTAGAAGACGGTTTGTTGTATTATAAGCCCCAGAGCTGCTGTATTGAACTGCGTAGAGGTGCTTTGGCTGGCTGCTTTTTCTCTGCTGTAGAAATTTAAATGAAAATATGTGTTTACAGGTCCAACTTCAATGGCTTTTAGTTTTACAGTGCTGTCTCTTAATATCTCTCTGTATTAACCACTTCATCTTTGTCTGCCTCAGGCTATCAAGACTCTTGCCCTATCCAGCCAAATAAGGAAAAAACATGGTGCAAGCAAAGCCTACTTGGACATCTCCTTAATTCTCCTTAATTTTAATTCTGACTTGGTGAAAGTACAGGGAGTCTGGTTTTATGCAGATAGATTTTTTTTGTTAATTAATGTAATCCTGTGGTTTGTGTGTAGATTCTTTGACCCGCTATGTCCCTGCCTGCAAGCTGAGGTCCTCTGACTTCAACCTGCTTGTTATACCCAAGCAAAAGCGCACCACACTCGGAGAGTGCTCTTTTAGCTTCATATGTCCGACTCTGTGAAACTCTCTCCCAGCTTTAGAGCGTGCAGCTCCCACAATCACCCATTTTAAATCAACTCTCAAGACCCACTTGTTCTCTCTTGCTTTCAATGCTCTCTAAGCCTGATGTCTGTTATTATCTGTTGTCTAAATTGCTATTTCAGGTTTTTCACTCCATCTTATTCATTTAATTCTGCTTGACACACACATCCACAATGGTTAGAATTCACATCCTAGCCTTTTATTTAATGTATTATGCCTATATTTAATGTATTTGCATTGTTGTTTTACTGCTGTATTTAAAGTACTATGCCCTGTATGTTATGTATTATGCATTGTTCCTCAATATCTTGTAAAACGATTTGCGATGGTGGAGGGTTGTTGTAAAGCGATTTGCGATGGTGGAGGGTTGTTGTAAAGTGATTTGCGATGGTGGAGGGTTGTTGTAAAGTGATTTGCGATGGTGGAGGGTTGTTGGTATGTATGTGTGTGTGAGTAGCTGGGGGGGGGGGGGGGGGGGGGTCCAAAATAACTATCGGTAGTGGTTTAGCTGTCTGATAGTTATTTATCATGCTTCTCTGCATTCTTGCAGTGTTACCCACACTCACAAAGAGGATGATATAATTTACAACATCGCTTAAAGTGAGTAATACAGAATATACATTTAGGTTAGAATAAACCAAACAGTCTATATTGCTATTAGTAGTGAGTGTGATAATGTACTCAAAATCATGCAATGTTTTAAAAAATACTCCTTTTAATCACAGAACATACATAAAGAGAAAAATTAGACTGTAACATAATAGGATTCAATTTGAATTATTGTGCCTCCAGCCTTATAGCTGCATTTAAAATGTAACAAATAATCAAAACTATGGTAACTGCATGCAATTATTTAATGGTAGCACCATAATTTACATGTTTTCCTACAATCTAAGTTAAATAAATAATATACACTTCAGGGAAGAGCTACTGTCCCTATTTAGTTTCACAATAGGATGAAGTGGCCCAGGATTATAACCACTTGGGTGTTACTCATCTATATTTAATGCAGACTATTCTGTGCCTTTGGATAGAGCTTGGCATTGTCATTCCTGCAGGAGGCAACAGTGATGCTAACTTTAACCTCTAACTCTAGCATGCTTTTAAATTAGAGGTTTTAACAAGCACTGTACTTTAGATTAGTAAAAAGGACCTTGTTTGTTATTAGTCTCTTTCCATATAGTATACAGTGGTCAATTAAAATCTGTTATTGCCTCATTTTGTTGATGGGACTCCAAATCAAATGGCTTTTTATTACATCATTTCTGCACTTTTCCTAAATGTCATAGTAAATGTTTTCTACTTGCTTTTTGTGAGAGCACAGTCAGACAGCAAAGCTTGCTGTAAGGACTAAGGGCACTGCTGTTACTGAAAGACACCTTGGTTGACAGTTATTTGGAGGGCAGATATATTTTTCATGGGGAAATAACAGCTTTAGAGCTTTTTTCAATTTGCCCGTTGTAGCCGAAGTTGAAGCATTTTACCCAAAGGAGACTGTGAAGTGGTTAGCAGTAAGTCTTTCTTTTTAAATGTGGGATCAAATTAGGTGTAAGACACATGTGTTTTCTGACTGCTAGGTTGTGTCTGGTTGTTAGCATCAATGTGAATGTGCAGAAAAGTGCACTTTAAAAAAAAAAAAAAAAAGGAAGAAAAAACACATTTCTTATATAAACAAAATGCTTCAAAATTACAAAGACAAAAAAAGATTATTTTCTGAAGGGAATGAAAACAATGTTAATGGTAAAATACTAACAAGAAACAACATGATTGCAGATAAATACAGATACTTCACTGTTAAAAAGAACATAGTCACAGTGCAGTATGTACATAGTCTTGTATGCATGTTCTTTGATTATGCTTCATTAACAATGAACTGCACCATTTAAATTGGGGGATGCAGCATCATCTAATCCAGATAATTTTAACAGGCACACTACACAGCTATAGGGATGTCGTACAAGACAAGCTCTGACAGGTGTTTTAGGGTTCAGGTTACATACTACTGCTTGTACTTGTTATTTTACTTTTTAGTGGAAGATATTACATCTTTACACATATTAATGATATTCGGCAAGGAACTGTAGAAGGGTTATATAGCTTTCAATGCTTGTTGGGATGCAGAAAACATTTATTATTGTTTTCAATCACATTTTAGCTTTTGTGAGGATTGAAAGAAATTGTTTTACGAATTTTAAATGTAAATTTTTAGAAATGTTCTTAATTCATAGCTGTGAATTTGTATTAACTGTAGTTTAATATTCGGTAGCTATATTAGGAAATTGGTAATATA
Organism: Polyodon spathula; assembly: GCF_017654505.1. Lineage (NCBI taxonomy): Eukaryota > Metazoa > Chordata > Actinopteri > Acipenseriformes > Polyodontidae > Polyodon > Polyodon spathula. The sequence continues at coordinate 36,543,539 of NC_054544.1, forward strand.
CAGTACCATGAAGATAGATGGTTTTTAGGGAACCAAAAGAATAATGGTTTAAAAATACTTCATTAGTCATTTGAAAACTTTGTATCAAAACCTTATTACCTTACTACATAGATTATTTTACTATCTGACTTACACATCAAAGAGTAAAGGCATAATTTAACTAGAATTAAGTATGTGGCCCTTGATGAAGTAATGTACCGTCAACATGGCCCATCCATGAAGTAACTGAATTTCTGAAATATTACATTTGAGAGTACTATATTGGTCCTGCAAACCAGTGTTGTCCAGGGGATTGCCAGACAATTCTCTTTTATAAAGCAGCACACATATCTAATTTAAAAAAAGTGGTCTTTAACTGTTGTGGTGAAATACAGGCCTTGCTTACAAACCACAGTGGAGTTTCTCTTTCTTGTTTGTGATTAGCCTTTTCTTAAGTTTTCAGCTGCGGGTCCGTTCAAAATCATTTTAAATAAGAGGTCCCCATGTTAACAGCACACTCTTTAAGTGACAGAAAACACTCAATGGTATATTCCAAGGTTAAAATAATACTCAAAAATCCCTTTAAAAAATGTTAACCTTTCCCACAGGTCTGTACTCTTTCATTCATTCAGATTCTCTGATAATAGTAAGTGGACTTTGGCTCCCTCACTTCTAAAAAAAAGTGTCTTTAGCAAACATTTGGACATGGAACTGTTTTGAAGTCAATTTGGAAATCATTATAACAAAAGCAGTAATCCCACTTAAGGATGTTGCTCTTCAAATGCATTTTAATCCACTTTTTGTTTTCAATTTCTCTGTAAGTATGATTTAATGTACAATAAATACTGTGGAAACAAGCAATAGCTTTGATATCTGTATTTTTAAACTAAGCATCCATTTTAGTTGGTTTGTGTCTCTGTAAATGCATTTACACATAATCTAGTAATAGTTTAAAGTCTGTTTAAAACATACAAAAAAAAATGGCATTTCTGTTCAGTGGTTGAAACTTCTCTTTTTTTGCCAAATTTTTGTTTGGAGTAAAGATTTTAATAAAGGTGCAACTGACAAAATAACTCACTTTTCAAGGCTGCTCAGTGATTTAAAAACTAAAATTTTATTGTATACTGCAATTTAATGGATTTGCATGACATTGAGTAATGATCAGCAGAAATGCAAGTTAAACAGACAGCATAGGCCGTGATCATGGGAAAGTATATCTCTGGCGTATTATTACATTTGTTTCTCCTAACTTTTTATGTGAAATAAATGCTTATTTAAACACATCTTAAAGCCACAGATACTAATTATATTTATTTTTGTTTTATTTATGTTTTGTTTTTTTATGTTATTTTATTTTATTTTATTCATAATACAGATTGTGCCCTCTTCATTTTATAGCTGGACTTTTATGGTATATTAAATGTGTTTAAATATAATTAATCAGGATGCAGCTTTTTAGTTGAATGGTTTAAATAATGCAAGAGTTGCTTTAGATATAGGTTGATATTACACAAAATAATTTTATTTAAAATGTGATGACACCTTAGGAACAAAACATAATACTATGCTACAGCTGAAGTTTGCTTTGATTACCTATTTACTTGTGAGATCTGTTGGTGGGGAAAAAAAGAAATAACTGAAGATGGAATGTTTAGCAAATGCTGTCATTGCTGTTTTACCGATAATTTAAAACACCTTGGCAAATTATCACATTTAATTAACAATATAAATGCCAGAATGAGCACATAATGTGCAATTGTCTTGCTATCTTTCCAGAAATTAGTCTTTTAAAATGAATTTGCTGTATTAATCATCTTTAAAAAATATTTTTGATCACTGAATTAATAGTTTTCCAGCCTGCTTTCAGGTATTCATTGACATAGGTGATTGCCTCTTAATTACTACACCAGACTCCTTCCATTCACTCTTATTAATTCATGTTGTCTGGCACAGTCCCAAAAGACAGCCTTGCCCTATATCTTCTAATTACTTCTGTAATTGAATTTGCCCACTGTTTCTAAGCTTTTTTTTTTTTTTTTTTTAAGTGACTGTGTTTGTTCATAGGTTCATTGTCTCTTTTTGTGTCAGCCCTCCACAGACAGAACGCACATTGACTATTTTCTCATTTCTCATTAATTTTCCAGCGGCTATGTCTGTTTTTTTTTTTTTCTTTCTGTCAACCCTACTGCTCATCCATGTGCATATTAAAGGTTTAGGTAAAACAGAATTAAGTTAATTAATTCATTAGTAACTCAGAGCTCATTGCTTTGGCTTTCTCTGATTTATACACTTGTTAACACAAGGCTGTGAAGACCAGTTCAAGTTGCAATGGTGTTAATATATAAGATATAAAAAGTTTGAATTTGTATTTAAGCATGGTTGTGATATTTCTACACACTCCAGTATCGCAGCGCAACAATGGAATATTTCATCTTGACCATTAAAAAATGGGAATAAATATAGCAAGGATACTGAAAAACAATTGTATATGGAAATAACATTCTCCCATTATATTGCCAGTTTCACAGAGTTTGATTTTGCCCTATACAAAATCTGTATAACATACACATTGTCCTTATTTGGCCAATGCACAATTTAAGAAATAAGTTTAATTTGACAAGTCTGTTCCTGAGTAAAATAAGTAAGGTATGGAATCAAAAGACAACAAAATGATCCTTACAATTTCCTTAACCTTTGAGTTAATATTAGTTTTATATAATGCAGTATATTTCAGCTTAATTCCCACCCCCCACCCCCACCCCCCATTGTCATCTTTTAAGAAAAAGTTACCTAGTTTATTCCATTTATCTTTTTTAATGTTGGTCCTTTTTTTTTTTTATTACTTTAATTTAGCTTTACTTGGATCACAGTTGAATCTTCCTATAATAAATATAACTCTGTATGTTGAAACTGAATTTTTGGTGGCACAGTGTTTGGCTTTGTTTGCTTTTTCTGTAACAATCAACGGCATCAACTACAGGACCAATGTGAAGGAATGGAGATAACAGTACATTACTCTGCTTTGTATTGGCAACATATTTGCAGCGTATATTTACGTTCAGATGTGCATATGTGACTATGGAATATTGATGGTTGTAGAACTATGAGAGTGGCAGTGTCATCATTCTGTCTAAACCACTATCGTCTTTGGGTGGCCACCTTTCACACATACTGTATCTAATGCCATCTATTCAGCCAATGTGGCTGCCTCACTGATGAACCTGGAAGATGCATTGGTCTCTTGTCAGGGGCCATTATCACAGCAATTCGTCTGAAATTTTTCTTCAATTTGACAGTATGTCTTTCAAATTTTCTACTGCTCTCATTGATTTGTTTTCTGCTGTTCCTTTCTGTCTCTTTGTTTCCTTATCATAGCTTCAGGTTATTATGTGCAAAGTATTGATGGAACTGGAAGGTTGTGGTCGATCAAGAGCTAATGCATCCCTAATCCTGCCTTTGTTATAGTGGAATGTTTTTGCTTGGGTCTCTGATGGGGAAAGAGGTGCAAAGCGTTTGATCCTAGTTGTATTTGTTAGAACCCATCCATCAATCAAGTACAAGCCCGTCTGAATTCTGAATGACATGGGGACTCAGCTGAAGAAATTTGATAACAGTGTATTGTAAGGCTACTCACTCACTTTTCGATAAGAAATGCATTTGACTGATAAGAACGTAAGGGCTAAAGGCTTTAAGAGAGTGGGTGACATACATGCTACAAGAGGTTATGGAGCTTTAGTGGAAATAATACTTTGGGTAAACAAAAAAACACATGTTTGGTATGTGTAATATGCACAAATTGGGGATATGCTTGGATTATTTAATAAGATATCTGGTTGTAATTGCATCTTTTCAGCACTGGTTTATTCACTTGTGAACATGCTATGTATTAGGGATGCACATACAATGCAGTGTAATGCATTACTTTGACATAAGACTAAGTAAGCCTGTGTGTGTGTGTGTGTGTGTGTGTGTGTGTGTGTGTGTGTGTGTGTGTGTGTGTGTGTGTGTGTATATATATATATATATATATATATATATATATATATATATATATATATATATATATATATAAATTTGCAGTTTCTTCAAAACAATTTAGTAATAGCAAAAGCATGCTTTCCACTCCAAAAAATACAACTATAACTGTGTAAGGACATTCTAACTGTACAAGCCAGTTGATTCCTCAGATGATGGTTGTTATGCAGGTTGTCGATAAGTTGGAATTCCACACTTGGAATAGCGTCTGTTGTATAGAGAATAATATTTCAATTATCCTGCTGGGGGACAGAATAGGTATTGTGTAATCTTCTAAGGTTTGGAGCAAGTTAAATATTTGAGGTACAGCTGTGATTTAAGGCTACAGTGGCTCTCAAAAGTATTCACCACCCTTGGACTTTTCCACATTTTATTGTCTTACAACATGGAATCAAAATGGATTTAATTAGGAGTTTTTGCCACTGATCAACACAAAAAAGGACCATAATGTCAAAGTGAAAAATAAACTCTACAAATGGTTCTAAATTGATTGCATAAGTATTCACCCCCTTGAGTCAATATTTGGTAGAGGCACCTTTGGCAGCAATTACAGCCATGAGTCTATTTGCAGAAGTCTCTACCAGCATTGCACTTCTGGACACTACAATTTTTGCCCATTCTTCTTTGCAAAATTGCTCAAGCTCCGTCAAGTTGGATGGGGACCTTTGGTGAACAGCAATTTTCAACTCTTTCCACATATTCGTAATTAGATTGAGGTCCAGGCTTTAACTGGGCCACTCCATTACATTGACCTTTTTGTTTCCAAGCCTCTCCAGTGTGGCTTTAGCTGTATGTTTGGGGTCATTGTCCTGCTGGAAGATGAACCTTCATCCAAGTCCCAGGTCTCTTGCAGACTTCAGCAGGTTTTCCTCCAGGATTTCTCTATACTTTGCTGCATCCATTTTGCCCTCTATCCTCACGAGCTTTCCAGGTCCTGACGCAGAGAAGCATCTCCATAGCATGATGCTGCCACCACCATGCTTCATGGTAGGGATGGTGTTCTCAGGATGATGTGCGGTGTTAGGCTTGTGCCAAACACAGCACTTAGCATTGAGGCCAAAAAGCTCTATTTTGGTCTCATCAGACCATAGAGTCTTCTTCCACTTGGTCTCAGAGTCTCTCACATGTCTTCTGGCAAACTCTAGCCAAAATTTGATGTGAGTTTTTTTTTCAATAATGGCTTTCTTTTTGCCACTCTCCCATAAAGGCCAGTTTTGTGAAGCACCTGGGCTATTGTTGCATTATGCGCAGTGTCTCTCAGCTCAGCCGTGGAAGACCGTAACTCCTTTAGAGTTGCCATAGGCCACTTGGTGGCCTCCCTGACTCTTGCCCTTCTCGCCCAGATACTCAGTGTTTAAGGACGGCCTGTTCTAGACAGATTCACAGTTGTGCCATATTCTCTCCATTTCTTAATAATGGACTTTACTGTGTTCTGGGGGATATTCAATGCCTTGGAAATGTTTTATACATCCTACCCCTGATTGGTGCTTTTGAAGAACCTTATTCCGGATTTGCTCTGAATATTCCTTCGTCTTCACAATGTAATTTTTGCTAGGAAATGTACTAACCAACTGTGGGAACTACCAGAAACAGGTGTATTTAACCTGAAATCATGTGAAACACTTTAATTACACACAGGTGGACACCATTCAACTAATAATGTGACTTTTAAAGACAATTGGTTACACCAGAGCTTATTTAAGTGTGTCATAGCAAAGGGGATGAAGCCTTATGCAAGCAATTATTTTCTGTTTTATATTTGTAATTAAATTAGAACAATTTGTAGATTTTATTTTTCACTTTGACATTATGGACTTTTTTTGTGTTGATCAGAGGCAAAAACTCCTAATTAAATCATTTTTGATTCCATGTTGTAACACAATAAAATGTGGAAAAGTCCAAGGGGGGTGAATACTTTTGAGAGACACTTTATTTTTATGTGTTGATGCTCCTGAAAGAGTGGATGTTCCTGAAGAATTTGGCTCCAGACTAATTGACAATGTGTGTTTATTATGAGCAGAGATTTAGTGTTGGATAAAATTGGATTTTTGACTGCTTTTTTGCAGTACTACACATAGTAGTAGAGTTTTAGGGTTTTTTCTTAACGTTTTGTGTCTTAAGAGAGTTTTAGCAAGTTCTGTCCTTCTACATTCTATGTATGCATTCTAAATAAACCTTGTTGTATATGTAGCGAAATGTACAGTACATGGTTGCAATTGTTAAACACTTCAAGCTGTGTGGACTTCTACCATGTAAAGAGAGTGACCTAAAAAAAAAAAAAGTGACCTGAAAAAACACAGAACCTTTCCAGAAGGCAAAAAGCAGACATTATTATGCCCCATACATTTACACACTGTATGATTAAGTTCATTTTTTTGTGTGTCTAATGACTAGGCTAAACATCACCAAGGACAAAAAATCAATGTAAGAGTGCTTCAGATTTGTCTGACAAATTATACGTGCTTGGCTGCTCCATTGTATCTGGCCCATACTCTAAAGGAAGAAACCTCAAGATGGAGCCTCCAAATGGTATATGGACTCCATGTTGATATTTAGTGATTTTAAGAGAGCATCAGTGGGACATTTGGGGGTGGGGATGTTCCAGTAGCACTGCATTAGGAGAAAAGGTTGCTTGAAGATAACGTGTGTTTTATTGATAAATGTCTGTACTTCAGTAACTTGTCAAAAGAAACATACAGTGCTTTGGCGTAGCAGGAGTTATGTGTGAGATAGTATATAAAACATTTTAAAGCATGTCTTTGGCTTGGTATCTTTGATATTATGCAGGCATTGAGTATTTCTCAGCCCTCCACAGCACAGGAATGGTTGTAAACCACTGCTACTGTCATATTCAGAACAATAAATATATTCTGCGGCTCACTCAATGGGGTCATTCTCTACTAAAGCAGGTTGAATGGAATTTGTCACTTTTAGCTGACTGCTGGACATAGACACCAGGTTACTTCTACTAGAAAAAAAAATGTATGGATTATAAGAAAGATGTGTTGCAGAGAAAATGAATTCAGAATGATATCAGCTGAAGTATAAACCAATCCTTAAATAAATTGGGGTTTATTGTAATGATCTTAACAGTAATGTAAACCTGCTTTGTTGAGAACCTTTTCCCACTGTTATATTGTATTCAAAAATATTAATAAGGAGTCGAACAATGATCCTGCTGAAGGTTAAACGGCAGCAGATTTTAGTATAGAGTTAATATTAGCAGTATGTAGATCCAGTGCTATTTAGATAAATACAATATAACCCATTGTCATACAATACATATTCTGCCCTTTTCTGCCTTAGTAACTATTTCAGTGGTAACAAGAGGGTACTGTTACCATAGTAAGAAGAAGTCAGAGAGTGGGGCAAGATCTACTTGTGATGACACTGTCTGAATTCACTATAGAATGTTTAAGACCATCCTCATTTGTGTCATAACAACAATATACTCTATTTAAGTTTATACCAGTATATATTGAATATTTTAACCAAATAACGTCTTATTCTAGTGGAAGTCTAGTAAAACTTTACTGAAAAATTTATTTAAAATATGCTTTTTATAGAATTTTCCCAACACATTTACAAGTGAATTACTCTGTCAGCAATTTGTCACAAGTGTAGTGTTTGTTGTTTTAATATGATTTATTGTTTCAGACAGATATCAATGCAGTGTAGAAAGGTAATGCGATTTTGGTAGTGAGTGATAAAGTTCAATTAGCATTAATCATTACAGAAAGTATTACATGGCAGAATTAACTACAGCAGATGTTAACAGTAGGAGGTAAAGGATGCTTACAGCTGAGCATGCCTTGGCATACAATCTGTACTCAGACAGAAGGATAGCAGATGTTTCAAACTGTTGCATACACTTGCTTTTAGGTTGTTTTTTTTAAGTTTTAGAACCTTCTTTATGATCAACCAAGCCTTTCCCATGAGTTCTTGCCATTCCATTTGGCGAGAATCGTTGTCGGAGACAGCTATAAATCAAGTCTTTCTTTACTTCTAGACTGGCAGACACCAGTGATCCGACTCCTGTCGAGTTTTCTTTTTTTATAGACTAGTTGCGAAATTCAACAACTAGTGTTTAAACAGGGGAAATAAAGCAACGGGCAGAGAAATATACTTTAAGTCACGGCTTGTCTGCTAGTTGAACCTATGTGGTCTGGACTTCCCTGATGTTCACATAGATGTATTGTGTGGTTATTCCCTGGTCTTAATGAAAGTGCTGACTGTGTATCACTGACAGGAAACATTCCCTGTTAATTGCTCATTCTCTGCTCCCTATTTGTATTCCAAAGTTTAAGCTCTATGGTTTCTGAAAACAGATTTACAAACCCTGATAATATATTTCATAGTTGGGTGCTCATATTCTAAAATAGGTGTGATATTTACTGTGCAATTTCTAGTAAAATACCATCATCTCCACTTTGTTGTGTTCCTGGGTATGGTACAAATTAGTGTTTTACCAGTTGTTTTTATGTTCATTTTCTAATCCACTTGTGCTTTTGTTACTTTGCAGTAATTCAAAGATCATATATAGACTAACTTGGAATACAACGTAAATGTTCTTTTTTTCCTCAGGTCATTTGGTTTTGTTTAATACTAAGACCCCTATAATAAACATAATATTTTTAAATTGTGTTTGTATAAACAAAAAAGTTTTAAACAGTTCTTTAGAAATTCAGAAATAACTAGCCCTATATTGTCCCCTATTGATAAATCTCAGACAAATTTCTCTCCTCATAGTAAATGTATTACATGGCTAATTTGCCCACTGTGGAAAATCTGGCTTCCAAAGTAACTGTTACAGTTGAAGTTTTGTACCAAAGATGAGCACAAATCGTGTGATTTTTGGGGAATTCAACATCAGTTTCTTTAGCTGCACAGGTTTATATTTCATGATTCCAACTCTTAGCTCTTTGGTATAAAGGTCAGGCCAAGTAGTTCGATCATAGAAATCAGATAAAGGTGACTGACTGGGTACCGGGTTTACAATACATGACTCAGCACCTTGTATTTGCTGTTGTTGTACATTTCCAATCCAATGTCTCTGATTCACATTCACACTTTTTTTTTTTTTTTTTTTTTTTTTTTTTTAGCATTTTCTGCTTCTTTTTGGGAAATTTCTAGCTTTTTGTTTGAACAACCCGACTTGTGTTTTGATGGCATATTCAATATACCGTATGTTATGTACTTATTACCACATTAAAGTTCACTGATAGGCCTATGTGTTTATTTTTTTCAGAAGTGTTTATGATTTGATACCTTGTTAGTAAACTGTTTGTTAGAGTCTTTACAAAAAGCAGCTGTGAAAGACAAAGGCACCATTGGGTATGGTGTCTTCAAGATGCTGAAAGGTGTCCAGACGTCTCAAGGACCATCCTTCTTCCAAACATAAGAAATGTTGTGATTGAGAAGGTCAGGCCATCGCAGCGTGCCCCTTTTGCACCCTCTAATAGAATGTAATTCCGTAGGGGCATGTGACAGGCTGGCGAGTGGATTGAGGCTCAGAGACAGAATAGAGGCAAAAATAAAGTTATTTTATTAAATAAAATAATCAAATAAATAGGCACAAGGGCCAACAAAAAAAAGGTTCTAACAGAAATAATCAAAATGAACTCACAAAACAGTCAGGTTCCAGGTTTTTAAACAAGATATTCCTTTTTTTTAAAATACAAAACTCTCCAACACAAAAGCAAACTGAAACACAAACGCACCCCAAACAGAAAACACACACCCTACTACTACCAACACACACCCTACTACTACCTACACACACACACACACACCCTACTACTACTACTACTACTACTACTACTACACACACACACCCTACTGCCAGCCAGGGCCTCTCCCCTGGCTTTTATCCCCTGTGGCTGGAGCCCAATTAATCAATAATTATTCAATTGTCAAAGTTGTCAGTTGAGAGCCAAAAATGAGGCCTAAGTTACGTGACACTTATATCTGGATGTCATTGATTGGGTACCAAGATGGACCCAATTCGAATCTCTTCAACAATTTCTGAATATGAATGTAAAGTAACAACATACAAACTAATAAGTATTACATGGTGCTGTGAAATTTTGTTTCAGTGGATGTCAACTTTTTGATCTTTCACACATTGAGCATGAGGTGCTGGTGTCTGTCTTGTCTGACACCACAATCAGAAATGTAGCTCTTTATGATGTATTTCTTTCCTGGTTAGTTCTAAATTACTCTCCACACTTAATTACAGAGGATGAGAGAAATGCCTCATTTCTCTTTGTTACAGGCTAAGCTTTCAGTAATCCCAAACAAAAGACCTGGCTCTGGAAGCTATAGGATTTGCTAGTGGGATTATAGTCTCATGGATAATGATGTGCAGTCAGCAGAAGCAAAGCTTTATTTTAATTCAAACTGGCTGGTAAACAAAACCATTGGTATGTCTAGTGGTGAGAATAACTGTCTATAGTTAGCACAGTGACAGCAACTGTAACTATATTTCCCTATGTATGTCTGTAGATTTATTTTTTTATTTATCTGTTGATTGGTTTGTTTATATGCTGTCCCTTTTAATACAATTTGAAAATAATCAAATTCAGTAATGTCCCCAAGTTAACAGGAGTGTGGATGTCTCTTATAAGTATTATTATTATTATTATTATTATTATTATTATTATTATTTATTATTATTATTATTATTATTATTATTTATTATTAGTAGTAGTAGTAGTAGTAGTAGTATTAAAGACATTTTGAGATTTTAATATCTTTATACACATGCATTTTAGCATTCTTCATTATTTTTGCATTACTGAATACTTAATACTGTTGCTCAAAAATAAGTTTTGTGTTATTTTTTTACGGTAACTATAGTCCAAAGGTGAGTCTTTGTACCTTAAATTGAGTTTAACTATAATCGCTATAACCGTGGCTGTCTCACCCACACGTGTCAGTAAAGGAGTTGCCTTACTCCCTAGCTTTTCAAAGCTTTTCACTTTATTATTATTAGCACTTTTTTTTTTTTACTGAAAGAACACCAATTACAATTAAAAACTAGAGAAAAAATGTATTACTACTTGCATGCCCCTAAAAATATTTATGGTTAGGTAACTTTATTGGCTATTTTTTTTTTCCTTTTCTTTCTGAGAATATTTCTCAATAGGTTATTTCCTGTTAAAACAATAAAATAAAATAAATGCATGCAGATAACTGCATGACACATTCAACTTTTAATGTTGTACTTTCACTTGATTGTATAAAGACTTATATTAACAGATGTCATTAGGTCACCACTTTTGTATTACTGATATTTTCAGACTGCACAACACTTAAAGGTTTAAAACCACATGATGTTCTAATATCCTTTCTGCCACCTTTCAGTCTCCTGTTATTGTGCTTGTATTTTCTTTCTGTTCAGCGCTACTCAAGCAAGGAAAGTTAGGCAAATATAAGACATATGTTCTTTATTTACATGGGGGATCATATTTCCCAGCCAGAAGATTAGTATTTTTTTTTTTCTCTGCGTGCATTGATGTGAAATAATAAAATGACTACTTGTTTTCCCCCTATGAGACAGGATAATATGTGATGTTTAAAAATACTAAGAATTTTTTGTAAATGGAATTACAAACATTTTGACTAAGCCTTTCTCAGTGTCTTCAAGAATGTACTTTTAGTTGAACGTTTGTCAAGAAGACATTGAGAAATGTTTGTAATTGAATTTACCATGTTTCTTTTAGTATTTCAAAAGTTGCCAATATTGTTGTGGGGTTTCATGTTTATAGTTATACATATTCTGGGGTGGGGGGCACATGGCTTCAAAATATATCTTTGAAGGCCTTTTTTTTTTTTTTCAATGTTTGCAATCGTTCTAAATTTTAACTGGATTCCATCTTACTTATAGGCCTGTCTTGATTGCCATGTTTTATTTTTTTGCTACTTGGTGAAGCAACATCACATGCATTTGTAACCTTCCAAAAGTATAGAAATACAAATTGAAAACACATTCATCACTTAGCAGTTTAAGTCTTAAAGTACACCACAGGCTTGCCTTACCTTGCCTTGCAACCGTTGTATTCAGTGGCAAAAAATCGGGTGTTTCGGCAGGACAAGAAAGTGTATCCCATCAGTGCTCTTAAATAATTCAACCCCTTACAGACACTTAATTGTACCAGAATTTGTCCATTGTGTTCTGGTGTAGTTGTGATAGTATTCTTTTTTTGGGGTGGAGGGGGCGGTGGGGTCTTGCTGTGTTTTAGATTATTCAAGGGATATGTTATATTTGGTGGAATGTATATAAAATGATTTCAAATGTAGTATTTTTTTTTCACATATCTATTGACGAACTACCTGGAGACATTATTTGAGATTCTACAGTACCTTTTGTGGGGTTTACTTATACAACACATTTACCAGTGATTAAAGCTGGAGGCAATACATGGAAGCTATCATAAACCATGACATCCTTTTAACATGTTGCCATCTTGTATTCTGCTCTGAATTTTGAGCATTCTTGAGCATTCTTTTGAAATGTTAGTCCTGGTCACTGTATTCCAGGTAGTGGTTTGTTGAAGTGGATAGTTGTGGAGGCAGTCTTGCATGATGTCAGGGCCACTTTTGCCGTTGGATGTGCTGTCTGTCAAATAAGACATTAAACCGAGCAGTCACTGTGCTGTCCCCTCATTTCCATAGATTTGGAATAACAGCTGTCTATGGAAAGTTTGTTTGAGATTGAGAGACTTCTAAAGTTAAAAGATAGCTGACACAGAACAATAATATAACTACTCCTTCCAGCAGCTCATTTGCATGTTAAGTTTTTGCCTATGAACTTGCCTCAGCACAACTCCTAGAAATAATCCTCCTCAACACTAGAAGGGCACCAGTATTGCATCAGGTGCACCCCATCAGTGGTCTAACTGTGAAATTACCTAAAGTGCAGGACATTGTTGTGTTTAGTCTACATACATTTAAAAAAGCAAACAATTAACTTAAAGATCTTCAGCTCAACAGAAGTTTTGCAGCGATTACATTTCTGGTGCTTAGAAGAAGCACTAAAATGGATTTGAAATATTCGGTTATCACTCCATTTAATAAAACTGTAAACATCTTGTTTTAGTCACGTGTCTAATTATCCAATTGCTTGGTTGATCTTCTGACAGATGTGCATCTATCTGTGAATCACGCTTGAAATCCTGCTGTAACCATCTGTATGGATATTCAACCACTTGGCTTTTTTGTTCTTGTTGTTTCTTTTAGCGGCAACAACCCCAACAAATCTGAATCTGTGTTTCCAGGTCTCTGGTTTCCTGTTCCTCTGTGAAGACAAAAAAAAGCAGTTTAGCAACATAACAGGGTCATTGAGGTTTTTTAGCAACCAGGATGTTTAGTCTAACTTGGGAGGCAGATAAGATGCTTACTGTCCAGACATGTGTCAGGTGTTTAAGTTGAAGCATACATTTATCTGATGAAATATGCTATAAAAGAACAAGCATGTACAAAATAGAAATCCTTATCTAGTCATCGCTGTTTGGGGTATCTTTCCATAATGCTTAATCTGATTGAGGGAATGCAACTTTTAATCAGCCCGAATCCTATGAGAACAATGAATACCTACTCTATACCTACAGTTAATTAAGGTGCTGCTACCTTTATGATGGCTTTAAAGAAATTAACAAAACAAACACTGATGAATACAACTGATGTTATGTTGCAACATTCAAGTTTCAGCTTTAGATGTTATTTTATTTATATGTGTTTGGAAACGGTATTAGGATAGTGTCGCAATGATTGAAATCTGTTACAACTCATAAAAAAATAAAGTTATTAATTTAACAACAACCCCTTTCCTTCCTTGGAATTGGACCTAACCAAAATAACTGTCAATGGAAAAGTCTGATTTGATGTAGCATTTCTGTAAATAAAAATAATAACCGAATGAGTCCATATTTAAGACAGTGGTGTTTGCATGTGTTGAAAGCTTGTTGGCTGTGTATTTAAAGGAATCCAATATTTCTGGCTTGGTAAAACAATCCTATAAAATGGAAGCAACGTTCATTAGGTTTGCATGAGCTATAATGCTGACTTCTTTTCCTACTGGTTTTACTGTGTGCTCTTGCACTCACATTGATGATCAGCCTAATCTAATGCAGGTATTGTTGCCTATGGCATTATAAGACTGTTTTAAATGTCAATTATGTGGGGGTCATTTACTTGGCTAAACATTTGAATTTACAGCCACCATTTGATGATGATTTAATTTTGTTGTGTTCTGTTACTTATGCATTTTGGAAAAAAAAAAAAAAAAAAAAAAAAAAAAAAACATTTTTTGATGTATTTCCTTTTTTCTAGACCCTTTTGCAAAATTATTATTATTATTATTATTATTTATTATTATTATTATTATTATTATTATTATTATTATTATTATACCTATATCACAATAGAGAGTTACATTATACCAGAGAAATTCAATATAAGAAACATCAAGGTAATTCAATTGTAAGCAACAAAAAATAAATAAATGTATAAAAACATAATTCTGAACATTGCCTCATCATAATGAACTGGTCCTAACGGTACTGTTCTCATTGTGGTATCAGTGTTAAGTCAATGTTAAGTCAATCCCTGTAGTGTGTACAATGTAAAGGCTAATTACAGGAAGTGGTGCGTAATTGACGTATTTATGACATCATCTTGTTGTGGTACCTTGGAGATTAAGAGTGAACCGTGTTCTGTACAAAGACTGGGATTATTCTGAAACAAGTGCTAAATCAGAAGCGCATTTCTGGAATAAAGCGGTTGTAACGGTTAACTAAGCAAGCAAAGGTTACAGGAATGAGTAGGTAAAAAATAGTATCAAAACGTGGTTTTGCGTTTACACTCGCTTCAAAATAGGGAGAGAAGGGTAAAAGTCACGGGAGTGGATTACTGTCAGTGTGGAGCTGTAGGAAGGTAGAATGAGGCAGTAATTCCTATACAAAGGTAGATAAACACAGTCAGCGACTAACAAATTTCCCCACGGAGATCTTTTGTCGAAGACTTTGCCTTTCTTTTAGAGCTCACTGTCAGAACTGATAAAGACCTTAGCCCCAGCCAAATCCAAAGTCTAGGTGACATGGAGACTGAAGTCGTTCTTAATGGCCAATGACGTGTAATATATTTTGTTTGGATAACCCTATTGTATCACCATAACCACTTTATCGATTACCTATTTCTTAATTAAAAGTATTCTGATGTAAAAAGAATACCCACCGCCAAATAACTGTACATCTCCCTTTTCTTGACACACTCTTTGTGAAAGTCAAATTCAATTAACTTTAACTTCTTTTGATATATATATATATATATATATCTATATATTATATATATTATATAGATATTTATATATATATATATATATATATATATAATATATATTACCTGAAATTTAAATATTTATACTGTCACTGTAACGACATATACGTAGCATTCTGTTTAATATAAAATACATGCCATTGTTCGTTTCAACTTTATCAAGTGCCTGGCTGAAAACACGTGCATTAGTCAATTAAAACAACTTTGAAAATTGATAAATTGTTTAGTCATATCTCGCAGGAAGAGTGATTTTACTGATAGGCTTATTAATTTGTAACAGATAAAAGCGTTTGCACTTGTTACTGTAATATCATAGAAACAAGAACGGCCAGAAATAAAGCAAAGCATTCGTTTGTCTGAATTAAGTCACACTATGCAGACACTATGCAGACATATTATATATATATATATATATATATATATATATATATATATATATATATATATATATATATATATATATATATATATATATAATTGCAAAAGACTTTTCTGAAAAGTCTTGATTAAACTCATATTCTATGGCTTGAATAAACAAAACCCATTACCTCACGGTAGCCTTTGTTGGCCCTATACAGACAGAACAAAATGGTTATTCAGGAGAACGTTTTAGATTTTTTTTTTTTTTGGAGCAGTATTCACAAACAGCAGTGGTATTGTATTAAAAAGAACCATCTGTAACAGAAACAATGGCTTCAAATTATCTTTGAATACCCACTGAAAAAATATATAAAGCTTTTTCTTCTAGTCCAGTACGGTGTGGGTATAAAGCGGACTTGCTATAACTGACTTTTTGTTGTTCTTCATGCATTCTTCGTCTTTTTAAATCAGCCCATATATATATATATATATATATATATATATATATATATATATATATATATATATATATATATAGCATAATCGGTATAACAGCTCTTCTTGTTCCAGGCTAGCATGCAGAGGGATACGTTTAACGTGGAGTGTAGGAGCTGGCAAGCTGGAGTGAGAATGCCGCATCTGGGAGAAGTCAGCGGAGGATCGCAGCCCTGGGACTATTAGTTGCAAAGGAAGGATTTGAATCTCAGCCCCGATCAAACGGGTTCAGAGACCGCTGAAGTGCGGCTCTTGAGTCTGGGGATGTAGTGTAACCTTTTCTGCCAATCAGAATGCGATGAGGACAACACCCTAACTGGCAAGTAAGTAGCTAGCGATAATGAGACTTAACACATGTAAGAGTGCATTGCCAAGCAGGCTTCTGTAAAATGTGGATCCTTTATTAATTAATTAATTAATTAATTTATTTATTTATTTTCTGTTGGCATTTTAGTGATGTGTGTTATGTAAAGCCTGATAAACAAATTGAAAACGATGGATTCATTTGTTTTTCTTCTATCTATCTATCTATCTAAATTCATGATTATTTACTTCTAAACGCAAATAGTCTTAAGTGTAAGCAGAAGTAATAGAAATACAATAGACTAAGACACTGCGATGGTGCAGCGTTTCACAGCCAGCCATGTTTTTGCTCAATAAGCAAGTGCACTTTACATTAAGGTATATGGATTTTTTTTTTTTTTTTTCAAACAGAAAGCGTGATGTGTCAAACAAGAGCTGTCATGTTTGTCAAAACAGTGTTGCCTTAGATGACTGTAATGTTGTTATTTTTTTTTTTTTTGTTTGTTTGTTTGCTTTTTTTAAAACCTAACCTATATGCACATTGAGAATATAGAATCGTCAAAAACACAGCACCTTTAGGCGCCCTCTCTCGCCCCCTGTTGGTTAAGAAAGACGATTACATGCGTCTGTTTATATTATTCTTGCTATAGGCTGTGCATACATGATTTTTAATTTTAAAAAGAGAACATAATGAAATGGCTTTTCTGGAGTAGCATCCATGAACACAACAAGCAGGTGACAGCTGACAGCAATATATCTCTGAGGGTATTAGAAACACGTTGACATAACAGTTTGACACCTGACTTTTTACCGTTATTAAAAATAGGAAACTAAGTTAAAAACAAAATACACGTCCTGTCTTACTAATATGTTTAACAATACAGACTTGATTTGGTTTGCTTTAGAAGATTGTTCATACATCTTGATAGTTAAATATTAGCCACTGAGACTGCACATTTTAAAATATTAAAGATAAAGGTTAATCCCCAGCTGAATGATAGAGTTATGATTGACAAGAGAAAAGGTGTTGACTGGAGGTCGAGCTGTCTTATTTACGGCCCACCACTGGCTATACAGTCTTTGTTAGGACTGGAAAGCTAATTTACGGCTGATCAAAAGCACCCCCGAGTTAAAGGACTTGTAATGACTGCTAATTTTATTCCTCTCTTATACCTCGCCAGCTTCTGTAATTAAAAGGGTGCTATTAGAATTCAGGTGGAGAGTATTTTAAGAGATAGATTATACAGGTTTTATTTAGATTACTTTCTGGCCCTTGCTTCATATGAAAGATCTTGCAAGAAGCAGCCTAATAAATATGATATATTAGAGTATGTTCTTTTTCTACCAAGGAAGACAACCGTCTTTATAGACATTCAAAAATTAAAGTTTTGTGTCTGGTTGTGTACATCTTTATTTTATAAAACACCCCATTCCATTGATTGGAATTAATTTACTACACAATAAACCATTTCATATTTTAACGGGTATACAAATCTTCTTAAGGAGCAAAACTTTACTTGGAATGTCTAAGGATTAAAGAAGGCACACCCACCCTAATTTGAAAGATTCTGCCATTTATATTTCAAGTTGAACTGTGTATACGCTACCATGGCCCCTAGTGGTCAAAGTGCAGTTCACAAACACCCCCCTGAAATAGTCTGAAGAAGATACAATAAACAAGTGGTAAAAGTTACTAGCGGTCGGTTCATTTCATGAAGACATATACAATAGTAATTGGCTATATTAGGCTACACGTTAATATATAAATAGTAGTTTTTTTGTACGATATTACCATATTTCAAAAGTGTGTGTGTGTGTGTGTGTGTGTGTGTGTGTGTGTGTGTGTGTGTGTGTGTGTGTGTGTGTGTGTGTGTGTGTGTGTGTTGATATGAAATCTGAAACAACGAAATAAACACATTCAATGATACATAGAAAGGGTATTTACAAAGAGGTCTAAGGTATTAGGCATATAAAGTAACGCTAAATTCAAACATTTTAAAGCACCGAAAAGCTTTGATTTTTGAATTGTACGCATTTACTGTATACACACATACAAATGGGATAAGAAAAAACGCCCATGACCACTCTGATATTGTATTTACTGTGTAGGCCTATATGCAACTAGCTGTAAAATGTTACACAGTGTTCGGCACAGTAACCTTTTAGAATTTAGGATATGTATTTTCTTAAGCGACGTAAATGTGTCTATATATGTTATCCAGTATGGACTATACGCAAATAAGATACAATATTAGGTTCTCTTGTAATTCCATTGAAAAAAAAAAAAACTGTTCAATACTACAACTAGTTTAATACTGCACTAATGGTAAGGTTTGATACGGGGTTTATTTGTATAATTACTTTTGGTTCATGAGCTATATATATATATATATATATATATATATATATATATATATATATATATATATATATATATATATATATATATATATATATATATAGAGAGAGAGAGAGAGAGAGAGAGAGAGAGAGAGAGAGAGAGAGAGAGAGAGAGAGAGAGAGAGAGAGAGAGAGAGAGAGGATCCTAGTTAAAAATTTTTTTTTTAAAATGATTAAAAAAGATGACATTGTTGGCTAATATATATTTTTTTAATATAAAGAGATAGGTGGTTCTTTTGTAACTTTAGTGGCGTGTTGCTCAATTATAGTGTTTTAATGCACCTTATTTTTATCAGAATATTGTGATGTTCTACAATATTATAGTTTGAAAAATAAATACAGGTTTACCATGTTTTTCTGGGGGGGGGTTTTTGTTGTTTTTTTTAGTGAGCCACAAGGTTTTTTATTTGTATTTTGTGTTACTGTGTTTTGGATGGGCGCTTTTAATTAAATTATAAAAGTTTAAAATTAAAGTTGTAAAATTATGATTGGACTACAATGATATACTGTAAACACGTGCCAAAAATATATCATCAGTGTTTCACGGAAAAGATTAGTAAAGGCCCTCAAAATGCTTCATTCATTAGAAAAGTGATAAGAATGATAATTTTCCCTCATCAATGATTTATTTATTTTTATTTATTTATTTTTTAATAAAATATGTTGACATATGAGGTGGTCAGTATGGTGTTCAATAAGATTATCAAATGTGGTTTTTATATGCCTGTCATTGGCGCTATATTTTCAAACCAGCGATTGTGGGTTAAATGACTTTAGAATTCGGAATACACGTGTGAATCATTTTCTTTCTGCAAGTGTATCTGGCTTGTTTTCAATTGATTGTAAAAACGGGAATAAAATCGAATGTAATGATTTAGTAATATTGGGTTTGATAGATAAGCCTATCCTCCCCCCCCCCTTTTTTTTTTTTTGTTTGGACATTTAATGCCAGGATGCCACTTACTGTGAATGATTACTACGGACAACTCGTATGGAGACCACTGGCTTTGCGAAACGGTGCACATTTTTTTTTTTTTTCTAATTAAATTTTCGTATTTGCAAAACAATAATGTAAATAAAAAATAAATAAAAATAGAAGTTTATTAAAAACGTGTAGTTCTGTTGCAAGCTTACTTGAACCCGAAATATAATATGCCACTGTGGTGTTTTAAAAGAGATAATGTTTAGCGATCAATAATGCAGAGGTGTGCTGGTATTTGGAAAGCGCATGTTGTCCGAATTGTGTTGTGCTCAACTTGGCTATATACTATCCCTTATATCATTGTTTGTTTATCTTGTTTATTGATCCTAGGTTAACCTAAAAAACAAAAACAGAAGTATATAATTTTAGGTAAGTTAATTTGTAATCCAATTAACAATATTCATGTATTATTATTATCATCATCATCATCAATATTATTATTATTATTATTATTATTATTATTATTATTATTATTATTATTATTATTATTAGTAGTAGTAGTAGTAGTAGTATTCATTTTAATTTTAAACAAATTATAACACCAATGCAGTTAATTATTCTGCGACTTATACAACCTTATACTGGCATTTGGATTTGAATTACGAAATAAATATATATTCCGTCTTCTCTGATGTGTCTGTGAGTGGTTAACACTTGCAATAGCGGTGGTCGTCAAACTCTGCTAATTAGCAATGCTGAGAAATTCCAGTTAACAAGGACACACACACACCCCTCCAAGTCTCTGCAGGATCCCTGCTGCTCGCCTTCATTTCCATAAGAAGATTACGAGTGGAGAGGAACACACTCAAATGCAGATGCAGAAAAGAAGCCCTTTTTAACAAGCATCGTAATAGTCAGATCCTTGGTTAGTTCTCACCCAATTACCGCACAAGTTAAACCTCTATTTGCATTTAAAGACACAATTCTTTTTGCAATCCTTAGTTAGGTAATACTTTATGGTGAGTGTTTATGTTGAATAAAATATATTTTAATTGTTTGTATTTTTTTCATATCAAACGTATTCGTTTTATACAGGGAAACATACCTGTGTTAAACAACAACAACATCGCTGTAGAATAAGTGTGTGTTTGTGTGCAGTTGTATACAAGGAAATGCAATGTGTGGTAGACCTCTTTTAAATTCAAAGGGAAATTAAGGCTGGGGATGTTTTAAAAAGTTTTCGTTAACATAAAAAGTATATTGGCTGCTATGCCTGAAGTCCGTACACGTTTTCTGTTTTGTTTTACAATATAACAGCGCTAATGACAGCTGAATACATATTTGAAGGGACCGTCTTTATGTTTTTGGTGACATGCTTGGTGTGCAATGCACCTGTTAATTCTACTTTCTTGCACCTCGATGCTTCTGTTGAAGAGAGAGGTTTGTTTTGATGAATAGTCTATTTCTTTTTTATTTTTAGAACTGATTACACGAATACAATGCCTTTACAATATATAAAGCATATCTATCTATCTATCTATATATAGTGATATAACGGATGCATAATGTATGCATTTAGATGTTTTGTAACGGTCCAATTCTATACTTTAGGGATATGTACATATGTTACATAATAACAGATTAATTTAATTTATCATGTTCAGATTACATCAATTAGAACCGGTATGACCCAATAGGGAATTGACATTTAGACAGGTTAGAACATACATAAATTGCAGTTTATTACTTAACGCAGACAGAAAATGAATCAACTCTTGGCCTAAATGAAAATAATTAAAAGCGCAATCGCTTTAAATATAATCCGTGTATTGTGTGCAGTTTTATTTTATATTGTTTTAAAAATCAGCTAAAGCACAATACCGCATAAATAGTCTATGGTTAAACTAAAAATGCATTATTGGGTTTGACGAATTGCCGTAATTTGGGTGTACATTTGCATTGTGTTTTTCCAAAAGTACTATTTAGAAAAATGGTCAGTAGACGGCGCTGTTGCCACATAACTTCTAAAACTTGGCTGCTTCAACCCGTACTGCCTGTGATTGTTGCACTAGTTTTTGATTTTGCATTGGACGTTCTTTGAGAAAGAAGTATGGCATTAAGATTTTCAGCTAAACCATAGTTATGCTTTTTAATAGAGAAAACATCTGCTTTTTAGACTGTAGTTTACGGGAAAGTTAGATAGTTAATTAGTTAGTTAGTTAAAAAACGACTAAAAAGATGGTATTGATTCCAGTGATCATATTTAAAAGCGTTCCTTGACTAAGGTTTGTTTTCAGTCAATCGACGTAGAAGACTATTCTAAAGTTCAGAATGGTTTTATAACAGATGAAAGGTGTATTCGATTTAATTCAATGCACAAGTAAGACACCGTGCGTGTCTTTTGAGGCGAATTGCTACATTTTCATAGGAGAAGCGGGTGGTGAAAGTACTTTATAGAGAAGAAATAGCATTAGTATTTTCTTTTCATTTGTGGTCAAGTGCATTTTACCATCCAACATCCAAAACAGCAGAATGGAAGTACACTTAGACGAGTCTTTGTATGGCCTGATGTAGCGACAACAAGGGAAACAAAACTACCTATTTGTGACCGACGTGGGGCCGTTTCTATTGGCATTCAAGTCTACTCTATTCAGATTCTTACATTCTGACCCCCCACCCGCCCACCCCCCCTAGACTTTAATGGAAATTTAACCTTTGGAAAAAAAAACGAACACACGTTAGGAATCGCTTATTATGTGTTCAGTAAATATAACTGTGTTGTGTTATGCAGGCAAGATCCGATGTGTTAAAAAGCATAAGGTTACAAATGTAAGTAACTCTTAGGCTCGAATGGTGCATTTGATGTTACTTGTTCTAGCTGTGAATTTCATAAATGCTTCCTTTTTAGTTGATATATAACCACGCAATATAGGCTACATAACATATAAAATACTTGAAAACTTGTTAAATATCCCTTTGTGTTAATTTCGCAGATGGCGTTATGTTTTATTTGTATATACTCCATGTGTAAAACGCAATATACCCGGCGCTAAGTAATATATTATATATTATTTATATTATTATTATTATTATTATTTATTATTAGTATATTATATAGAAGGAGTAGTAGTAGTATGTGAACTATTTCAATAGTAAATAGGTTTCAGTTGATAATTAGCTATGGCAATATAGAATATATAGCATAAACTACACATTTAAAATTTTATATTATATATATATATATATAATATTATATATATATATATATATATATATATATATATATATACACTAAAGTACAGTTATGAAACACAATTCTGTGTTTACTGTTGTTATTAAACGGTGCATCTCCTTATGGTATGCTTTGTTCACAGTTGATAGCATAACCATGATTTTAATAGCATGCATAATGACACTGAGAAAACTAACTCAAATTGTCTGTAAAATACAGTATTCCTTTAAATGAAAGAATACAGCATTTATAACTAACACGCTGGTATAGCTCTACTTCCTCCAAGGGGTAAGTGAACTCTAGCTGTAATAGTAAGTATTGGGTTTCTATTGGCTGAGTACAGGCAGCCTCAGCTTCCCTGAACAACCGTTCTGAACGCGAGTAACCCCGCCCCTTTATGCTAATAAAAGACACACTCCTGGCCGAGGGAATAGTCGAGCTCTGATTGGTTAGGTAAAACCCATTTATTGCTTGACAGCCCTCATCACATGGATGGTTGTCTATTAACTTGTTCAAAAAGTATCAGGAGTTGTCAAGGCTCTGCTGAAGGGGGAAAAGTAGTTTGTTGGTTCTTAAAGACCAAGTTTGTGGACACAGCAAGACCAGCAGAAAAAACAGAGAGAAGACGTTTACTATTAGTTCAGTAAAGTTACTGAAAGCTGCAACGTAACAAAACCGTGAACTACCTCTGGTTTGGACAGGTTTATTATTATATATTTTTGCGTAAGACAGGTTTCACAAATATCAGTTTGAATGTACAGCATGATGGAAACCGAGCTCAAACCCCCTGCCCCTCAGACACATTCTGGGGGCACGGGGAACTCAAACTCTTCTGCAAACAACCAGAAAAACAGTCCGGACCGAGTGAAGAGACCCATGAACGCGTTTATGGTGTGGTCGAGAGGGCAAAGGAGAAAAATGGCGCAGGAGAACCCGAAAATGCACAATTCAGAAATCAGCAAAAGACTCGGTGCCGAGTGGAAACTTTTATCCGAGTCTGAGAAGCGACCTTTTATCGACGAAGCCAAGCGTCTCAGAGCTCTCCACATGAAGGAACACCCGGATTACAAATACAGACCGAGGCGGAAAACCAAGACTCTGATGAAAAAGGACAAGTACACTCTGCCAGGTGGACTTCTCGCTCCGGGCGGCAATGCGATGAACAGCGGGGTAGGTGTAGGGGCTGGCATGGGTGCCGGGGTCAATCAGAGGATGGACACTTATGCACATATGAATGGCTGGGCCAACGGAGGCTATGGTATGATGCAGGAGCAGCTGGGCTACCCGCAGCACCCAGGTTTAAATGCTCACAGCGCTGCACAGATGCAGCCCATGCACCGCTATGATATGAGCGCCCTTCAGTACAATTCTATGACCAGTTCACAGACCTACATGAACGGGTCCCCTACCTACAGCATGTCATACTCCCAGCAGGGCACCCCTGCAATGACTCTGGGCTCCATGGGTGCGGTGGTCAAGTCAGAATCCAGCTCAAGTCCACCGGTTGTCACGTCATCTTCTCATTCGAGGGCTCCCCAGTGCCAGCCCGGGGACCTTCGGGACATGATCAGCATGTATCTGCCTGGAGCTGAAGTACCAGAATCAACTGCCCAAAGCAGACTTCACATGTCACAACATTACCAGAGCGCACCTGTACCCGGTACAACCATTAATGGCACACTCCCTCTATCACATATGTAAATTAACCTTTACTATAGAAACTGGACTTATTTGGACTATTTTTGTACATAACTTTTTTTTGGAGGGGGGTGGGGTGGGGGGGGGGGGGGGTTGTATAGAACTAAAGAGAAAAATACAAACACAAAACTAAGAAAAAAGTTCTAGTGGAACGGTAAGGACTTTGCAGAGGTGTTTACCAATAATATTTAGAGCTAGTCTCAATCAATTACATGTTTCATTATTGCAAGCAACTTTTTTGTACAGTATTTATCAAAGAAACATGGCAATCAAAAGTTCCGAGCAATCAAAAGTTCAAACAGTTGTCAACTGAGAAGTTGTCAATTTTGTAAACAGCAGTGCGCGCATATATTATATATATATATATTATAATATATATATGATATATATATATATAGATATATTATATATATATCCTATATATATATATATATAAGCCCCGAAGATTTAAATTGTACAAAAAAAATGCAGATGGAAAAAGGCTAATTTAAAACACAGTACGTTTTATCTGCAAAAATGGCAAAAAAGATTTTTTACTTATGTTATAAAAGATAACAAAAAAATATATGGCACATTGTTAATTTATATTTTGTTTCCACATTTTTGTCCTGTTATAACATGATATAAATATTTATGTGTGTGTGTGTGTGTGTGTGTGTGTGTGTGTTGTTATTTTCTCATGATTAGTTATATGTCTGTAAATTGAACGTGATATTTTATGTTGTTTATTTTATTTTATTTTATTTTTCATTTTAAAGTTTGGCTCTGCATGACTGAACCAGTGCCGACACGCCATGTATATATTTGAACTAATAACATCATTCTAACAGTTATGTTTTCATCTTTTTTTTTCATTATGCAGAGTTTGAAATAAATAAATTTTTGAAATTTGGATACTGGA
Source organism: Polyodon spathula (assembly GCF_017654505.1). Classification (NCBI taxonomy): domain Eukaryota; kingdom Metazoa; phylum Chordata; class Actinopteri; order Acipenseriformes; family Polyodontidae; genus Polyodon; species Polyodon spathula. The sequence goes on from NC_054544.1 coordinate 36,569,201, forward strand.
ATATTGTTTTGAGTTTTGATTTTATTTAAGTTACGAAAGTACCGCTTAAAATGAAAAGACAATGTGAATGTAATAGAAACTCAGATGTTATAATACAAACTGCGGTGTCCTATAGCAAATATATACTGGTTTATTTATTGGCACCTCTTGAATACTAAACCTCAGGCACAGTATGTGATCATTATATCACATTTGTTTGCCACTTGTTGATGTGAACCATAGGATATTAAAAAAATGTTATTAAATACACCTTATTGTAAGTATTTTAAATTTAATATTGTATACTACCAAGTAACTGCATACTCAGTATTAATGTTTTGATTGCTAGAATCTGTTTTCATTTTGCATCATAATGAGATCTGCAGGTTACAGCATTTCTATTTTTTAGTAGTATCAAGCCTCAAGATTGTGTGAGAAGAACTGTACTCCAAGTTTGTTTCCTTTAACCCTTTGGTAAGAGCTGTCAGTGGCATCTATCAAACACGAGAAGAAACACAGACAAAGGTAGTTTTTTTTTTTTTTTTTTTACATTTTTTTTTTCCATTTGTTTATTTATTACATACAACTGTGTTGGTTATGGAAAGGGTTCAGTGATGTTATAAAAGTAGAAATATTACATTAAAATCTCGTTTAATGTATTATTTAAAATTCTAAAATATTGTCTGTTATTTAAAGCACCCATATAAATTGCTCTGTTGTGATCCCAGACAGTTAATCATTAAATTGCAGCACCTTTTATAATATATAGGCTAGGCCTAGTTTAAAGTATAATTCTGCAGCTTGAAACTCACCATCCTGGAAGATCTATATGTATTTTCTAACTGCTTGATGTTTATGCGTGGTCAGTATACCAATATATTTTAAATCACGTAATCAACGTTCAAAGAGTTAATGTTGTATATATTGAACAGTATAGGCAATTATTTCAATACCTTTTTTTTTTCAAGTATATGGTGAAAAAGGTATCCTGTCGTTTTAAAATATAAACAGTGCCTTGAGTAAGCACGACAGCGCATGTTTTCTGTTAAGAGAGAGTCACATTATTTTGCAGATGTGCTTATTACAAACGTGCTTAGTTATTTGTCTTGCTGTTTTTGCTAGTGTGTCGTGTGTTACAATGATGTGTATTGCTATCTTAGTTAACACGTCCCAGTATATTCAAAAGCAGCAGTAAGACAGACACCCAGTGTCCTTGTTAAAAAGGCCCGTCTAAGTATGTATTTTACGTTGAAAGAATCTCTCGGTTGCAAAGTAGTTGTGATGCGCAGGTTATTTACGTGGCAAGTGGGCGCGTTTTCCTTTTGTGAGCGTATATGAATTTAAAATGGATTTTGAATACATTTTAATCGACCCAGTTTTTGTAACATCTGCAAGACATGAAACATTAGCAATTTGTTTTAAAATAATGCTATCATTTGGGTCAAACGTATAGGCTTTCCCTCATTTCAGTGTATTCTAAATGTACAAATAACTTTGTCCATGAATAAGAAAGTCATCGGGAGTTATTTTCCTAAGTGAATAGTTTTAGTATGTCAATGTCGGTTTAATTACTAACATTCAGTTTATATAGTCGTTCTCCTGAAGTCTATAGTTTAATGTCATCCCGTCTTTTAAAATGAGCCCAAGGATAAGATATCCCCTGTAGCGTTTAAAATCTGAGTGGTGTTAAAATATTTTGCTGAACTGCGGAGGTAGATTAGCACAGTTGTTTGCCAAGGTTGAGAAGCTGCTATTACACATCGTCTCATGGGAGAAGGGCTCACATTAACCGCTAAATGAATATTTGACGAGCGCTCATTCCAAAGTATTATTGTTACAAACGCGATCCCTACTGGACTTTCAAAGGTCCAGGGAGCAGTGGTTCAATTCATTATTTATACAAGCAGTGGGATTGATTGTAATAGCTGAACATGTTTGATAAACTAAGGAATTGCATAGGTCGAATGTAACTGGATTGCATTTATAATACAGCGTGAGAAGATTCGAGATAAGAATTCAAAGGCACAAACAAAACGCTTTATTTATTTATTTATTTATTTATTTTGGTTAAAAATACACCTGTAAACAAGACATGAAACGAAGCATTTCTTAAATGTAATGTTTATCACATAACGATATTCGCATTTAGCTCCACAAAAGAAACAGATATAAGCTATATATTATGTTATGTTCTGTCATAAAAACACATTGGCGTCGTTATTGAGAAACACTTTAATTGCTGAGCGAGATTAGGTGGCAATATTTAAATGTATAGTGATAAGCCTTAAAGGAGCGTGGACTAATAATTACATTAGTGAATTAATTCAATTTCGAGCACTTTTGTATTTGAGCTCCATTGAGGTTTCGGAGCTGACAGTTTGCTCGCATTAAAAACAGAACGACCAGACCGCCTCAGGGGGACTGGAAACACCGCTTCACTGTATAGAGATGGCATTCTCATTTCGAGCCATTACAAGGCGAAAACTAACAACGCTTTTGTGTTAGCAAGGTTTACTTTCAATTGCCGGGGTTTTACCGAGGTCTATGTTAAGTGAGTTTCGATTGTGGATGGATAGCTTTTGGCACCTGTGAAACCACAAATCTGAATCGTATTGGGAATATCTTTTTGAGTCCTAACTGAAATACATTAATACAAATCTGAATTAAAAAAAAAAAAAAAAAAAGTTATTCTATTTGAAACCACCATTGCATGTCAAGACCCACTGTAACCCGAGACTGCATAACAATTGCTGTAAGTGTTAAATATAGAGAGGGTACTTAGTGAGCATTTCATAGTTTTACGGACGTGTGAAAACAATTGGGCCTAATGTTTGAAAAACGTCAAACAGGTGTTACTTTCGCTTGATGATCGCGCGAGGGTTTTAAAATAAAATCATTGAAACAGTTTTGAGCAACAGGTGGTAGGCTTTTAAATGTGTTATAGTTAGCCTCAAAGTATAGGGCGTCGGCTTTATTTACACTCTTTCTTATTAATAATAATCCATTTGTTTTTATGTTTCTTATTTTTTTTAACTGACTTGCTTAATTTACTTTGTTTAAAACAATATCAGACCATTGAAAATGTTGAGAATTTTATGTCATCAACAAGCCAATATTGAAACATATTGAAATATATACAGTAACTAAGGGTACGCTATAAGTTGGGAAATCATATGATAATATATTCGTTTTATTTAGGCACACGTAGGGTAGTTATTATTATTATTATTATTATTATTATTATTATTATTATTATTATTATTATTATTATTATTTTCAAAATGTATTTAAATGTAATCATGACTGCAGTTTAATAAGTTGACAGATAGTAAATAATACAAATACGTGTATTGTAGTGAAAAATGAACACGGAGTGCATAGCTATACTGTCTGCCCTTCCATTTTAAGACAGGTTGAGAATCATGTCAGCACAATATTTAATATGACACAACTTCAAAGTTGATTTTTATTATATACGCGATTATATCATACACCCTCCAAGATGTATTCTTTAATCTTGACACGTAATAATATAGACGTTTTTCGTTTCAATGTATTTAATTGTGTTGCGTTCGGTCTCATTGTGGTTGAAAAATAAATCAACAATTAATCACAGTGTCACCGTAAATAAAACCCATTCCCAATAGCCTATTTCATATTTCCCGAGACTATAATCATAGAAATGCATGGTGCAAGTTGTGAAACAAAAACTAAAAACAAAACAAACAAAAAAACCCAAAACAAACAAAAAATCCAGCGTGATTATATTTCGTTTTTAAACAATACTATGCATCTTTCTTTGTGCTTAGTTTGCGATTCGAAGCAGTTCTAGCTGTTCAACATATTATTTATCCAATTGCAAAACACAGGCAGACCTACATTTCTACATTGAAAATTAATCAAACTGTAATGTGATTTTAATATTATTGTTTATCTACTAGAATCTGTATTTAGATAAGGCACATTTTCATTTAAAAAATAAAATGCACTTTGATACGCCTAAATCATTTGATACTAAAACATGTTTTAGTGGGATCAATTTTGTTTAAAGTTGCAAGGCCTGGGAGATGGAAAGTAATTATTATCAGAGCGAAGAATTTCTCCGGAGGATCTTATCGTCTTCAACCAGATTCATTATATTCTTTCGTTATGTTAATATAGAACAGTGACGTCCCTTACATTTACCAATGTGTTATGAGATTACGGTTTTTTTCTGGTAGAGAAACAGCGGCGGTGTATGTCATTTTAAAATATTTTGAGTAAAAATATATATTAAAAAAGGTAAAAATAAAATAGTGTTCTTGATATTGTGTGCACAAAATGTTTGTTGTTGTTGTGTGTTTGGGGGTGGGTGTCAATGGGGGGGGCGCGGGGTGTAATGGTTACACACCTGGTCCAAAAAAATATCTGCATAAAGATTGTTCTCCCTAGATCTTATCAAAGTTTGCAATGTCTAAAATCAATATGCCTACGGAGTCCAATGTCTAGTCTTTATAAAAAAACTTGACCCTTATTTTTTTTTCTGTTGATTTATTTCAGTTTTATATTACACTAGATCAGTACTTTTGTATTCAGGGTGGTTTATATATAGGTCTTTTTAATCTTGTTAGTTGTCTTTTATCTATTTGTTCAAATTGGTTTCCTTTTAGTGAACAATGTGTATATTTCAAACCTATATATCTATCTGTAGGTTTGAAAGGAGGTATAACTAAAGTTTACAGAAAACAAGAAAAAAGTAGTTAATACATATCCAAAAGGTTTAATTAACTAATATATATATATATATATATAACATATATATATATATATATATATATATATATATATATATATATATATATATATATATAATATATTAAACTTTTTGTGAAACGTCAGTTTTTTATGTAAAAAAATACATGGAACCTTACGAAATTTGTCTAAAACGAGTTGTCTAAAACTGTAGTGAAGTTTAAGTAAACTAACCTCTTTGATTATCGACCTATGCAAACATATCACAAAGTAATTTCACTGTATTTCTTTACACTATATGTTGCACAGTATATATCAATTTGAAATATAGTATACGTTAGTAATATTTGTATTGAGTTGTACGTATAGCATCAACGTACATCATTGTATACATGTGAACTCTTATAACTGTTACAAATATAACGACTCACTTCAAATCTGAAGGAAAACATTTTATAAACTTTTCTAGACAGAGAAACACATTTACATTTTCAGACTAAAACTGAACTATTTCTCATTTAATTATGTGTTAGTCAATGTATTTATTATTATTATTATTATTATTATTATTATTTATTATTATTTATTATTATACTTGAAACCATTGTGAAATGTAGTGAATTGAACCCTGTCAGAGATGTCGTCTATTTTAACAATCTCTCATGTGGTGAATGGTACTGGCTGCCTGATCCAGTGCAGGTGCAGAGCTGGGGGATGTGTTTTTTTTTTTTTTGTGTGTGTTCAGCCAATATGCACATTCTGTTCAATAGACCACACACTGTCAGTCAGCATGGCATCAACTCCACACTATACTTTCTCCAAGGCTTTGCGAGTTCACAAAGTGACTCCACACACAAATCAGAATACGCGTGTTTTAGAGAGAACACTGTTCTTCAGAATATATCAAGACAAACATGGTTTTGTCTACCTACATCGACGAAGACAGTTCTACAGTATGCACAATATTTGAGCAACATTTGTATTTGTTGTTTGTTTATTTGTGGATTTTGAACTTTAGGCTATGTGTCTGTATCTTAAATAAACAACAGGAGACCTAACAATAACAATGTGAGTTTATGTTTAGGACATGTGTCGGCTAGACTAATACATATAATCAGCTGATCAATTGTTATGTATTCTCAAAAGTGAGGAGTGGATTTTGTAGGTCCCTGTTCGCTTTTTGTAACAAACAGTGCCATTCGAAATATGAATAAGCTTTTTGAAATCACTTTAAGGATAACATTGGAATAGGGTTAATACGTGTTTTGGCAGCAACACCATTTTTACTGCTTAGCCGAATCCTAGAGTCCTTTAACACCTCTATCGTAAATCGGTATTTGTATCTGTATCTGTGTTTTCCAAACAGCTATCTGCTGTAAAACTGATGTAGTATTGCATGCAAGTGGATTGAGGAAACTTCTCCACATTACATGCTAGGACCACGAAACAGCCATATAGAAGGATTCTTTCTGTTTATGCTTATTGAGATGGCACGTGCAGGCTGCAATGTCAACCTGTCATTTTGTGTGTGTGTGTGTGTGTGTGTGCGTGTGCGTGTGTGTTTGTTTACAGAATATCTCCCAATCTGTTATTGTAGAAATACAAGTCACAGTTTGAATGGGTCTAACTTTGCAAAACTTTTCACAGCAACCGAAGACGCTTACTGTCAAAGTGTTTCATATTTAAAATCTCAAACCGTTTTATTTTGTCGCTCCTTATTTCTTTGAAACAGTAACAGAGCAGCGAATCTTTAAGTGGCCGGTTGTGCTTGTAACCACCTTTAAGATATGAAAGAAAAAGCGTTGCGAGAACCGAATTATTTCAAACTGCCATTCGGAATCTTAAAAGACGTCGTTTGCATTGGGCGCGGTTATTCAACAGATTACGAATGCATATGGTGTCAAATACAATCTGTGACAACGAGAAGCAAACTGCTGCTACTCAACCCCTAGCTACTCGGCTATAGATTTCCACTTTACCAACCAAAGTGCTACTTGATCGCCTTTGTGTTGTATTGATGAACACACCCACAATTAATCCTCTGTATTGCCTACTTTGCGTGGGACTATGGTGCCCCTTAATCATTTAAATATATTTAACTTTTTTTTTTTTTTTTAGTGAAGGTGTTGAATGGATATATGTAGAGCGCCAATAAACGTTTCACAAGCAAAGCGTTGAGAAAATAAGCACCTGGCGATTATATGTATGCATCGTCGTTTTGTGAAGTGAAAACACGTTTTCTGATTCACTAAAAAGGCCTATCTTTATTGTAAAGGTGTGTGACGTTTACAAGAAAAATAAATAACACTAATGGCATTCACTAGTTATCAAAAGTGCCAGCAGGCATATCAATCCAACTGGAAGTTATTAAATCACTACTCAAATGTATATATGAAGCGCAATGTTTGTAAGCGACTATAGCATTACTTAATTTTGTTAACATTTGAATATAACATGCTATATTGCCAATGCAGAGCATTGTAAGGCAACACTTAAGTAGCCTTATCTATATGCACGGAAAAGCATTCTTGTTTGGCATTTGATGCTATTTCCGTTTATTATGGTGTTAATGTAATGCGGAGAGCAAGAACACTTAGTATAGCGTCATTTTATACTTTAATACAAACACACTGTTTGATTACTAATTTGAGTTAATACGATCTTTATGACATTATAACAGCGGATAATTGGCCTTTTTTCCCCCCCTGGACAACAATGTAAATCACCATCGCTTTATTATTTAATAACGTCAAACGCTTCGTGGGATTGGCTCCGACAGGGAAGAGCTTTTCTTTCTAAGCAGTGTTGTTGTGAAGGAACAATGCAGATCTAATTGTGGAGATTTCAGAAGTTGGCTCCTGTAAGTGAACAGCCAAGATATGGAAGTTCAAGCAGATGTCTGCATTTTTTTTTCTGTCTCTGGCAACCACAAACCACACACAGACACCCACGACTTACTGCAAAATTGTTGTTCTCAGATCCTAGCAACACCCTGAATCTCCATGATGAACCCTGCCTTCCATGGTTTCAACATAACATTTTTTATTAGACAATTTACAAGATGTCAAAGGCTACCGTAATTACTAGAATAACATGCTATCATATCTTACAAACTACAACTGCTATTTTTCTTAAAACATTTGGAAACTGTTAAACTCACAAACTTTGTTTATTGGTTACTTAATGTGTTACCTTTAAAAACAAACTTGGCGAATTATCATGAATACCGATTTAAGATTTACAACAAAGCCATAAATAAGATATGTAAAAGGTGTTTTATTATTGGTTTCTGGTTATTTATTGTACGGCAGCATGTGAACAGAAATTGTAAGCAGTAGCGTGCTTCTGCTTTTGGTTCACAATAGATGCTTTGATGCAGGAGCTCGGTTGCAGGGGGTTTAGGGTGATGTAAAGAGCACTCAGTCTTTATGCATCATAAACATGTTCAGGGAAGTATACAAAATAACAAGCAGAGAAAAAGTGTTTCATTTCAGTCCCTTCACATTTAAGTTAACTAAAATCGAACCATAATGACGCATCATGTAGAGTTGGCATCAATATTACAATCAATTAGTAAAAAAATATTTTGAAACGGAAGGCATTCAAAACAGCTATTTTCACTTGTTTTATATATATATATATATATATATATATATATATATATATATATATATATATATATATATATATATATATATCTCATACAGTTAGAGTCACCTATTAATAATAATAATAATAATAATAATAAATCCTTGAGTACATGTGCAGTTTATCAGGCTAGATTTATGACTTTTACTTACACTAATATGCTTATGTTTTATGTTTTAGATGTTTGTCATCACATTAAGCAGCTATATGGAACAACAGAACGAATCACGTAAGAGTTCGTGAAACTAGAACATTAGTGGTTTTGTCAAGATAAAATGTTCTCCTAATACATGTTGTTTTTACTTTAAAAGATATATATGTAGACTATTTAAGAATGTTCTTCAAGAAACATTACTAGAAAACATACGCTATATAATTACACACGTTTTTAGATTGAAAGATAAGAGAATCCATTACATATTTTGTAAAAACAATTAGAAACAAATGTAGCCTATTTGTGAAAGTCGTGATAAGTTACATTTCTGTGTGAAACACGCACACGGAAGAAGGTACATGAAGTTGTTTGATTTGTCATCAAGTCAGACAAGGGTGATGCAATGCAAGTAAACAGTACGTAAACGATGGCTGCTATCAACAATGCTTTAAGTAATAAACGCGATTCATTTTAAAAAATAAAGATCTAAAGTGCATTTTGGCATAAAAAAAAAAAAAAACGTTTTTAACCAAGTTTGGCGGACATATTCTTTCTCTTCAACAGGTGTATTTGTTATATATACCTGTTATTAGGTGTGTGTGTGTGTGTGTGTGTGTGTGTGTGTGTGTGTGTGTGTGTGTGTGTGTGTGTGTGTGCTTGTGGTGTTGTTTTGTAACTTAATAATGGGTTGCTTCCTGGATGTCATTATATAAGGCCTGTTAAATTAACGTTCGGGTCAGGAAAACCAGTTTCTATTGGTGGAGACCGGGGTTGGTTGTTACAGTGCTCATAGCTATGAAACTAGATGGCACAGGCAGGTGATGCTAACACTGAAATGTGTGTTCTAGTGTCTGGAAGTCAACCATCTTGTAATTTGAGGTCAATTACATCTAATATAAAGGTTAGCACGTATTTCTTTTTTTTCCTACCCAAAGTAAAAAAATGCATATCTTGCTATTTATGTTGTAACTCTTAGTAGTATTGGAGTTTGTTTGAACTGATGGCCATGTTAAATAGAACCAGATACTGGTTATCTTTTGGTGTAAAAACAAAACCCGTTGGTTCTCCCAGTAGTCCTGAGAGAATTAAATTATCATGTAAAGTCTAGCTGGGGCAGGTTGCCACATAGTTTTGGGGGTTGGTTGTCACATTCAAATCCTATAGGAAGAAATCTTATATTTTTTCTTTCTACTTTTTTACGCCCAAATGTGGGATATGTCACCATATAATGCTTATTTAAATTATTTACTGTTTGTCCTCTGGTTTTGTGGAGGCTGTGGTATTATTTTGTAACATGGGTCGACATTTCCAATATATATAACTCTGTATTTTTTATGTTCACATAAAAAGTAAAAATACAACTTTTTCTGTCATTGTACACAGTAGAAACTTTATGTTATTAAAATAAAAAATAAATAAATAAATAAATAAATAAAAATGTTGCATCATTGTCTACTGTAAAAGCAAGAACATATGTTGTGACAACCAACCCCATATCATGTGACAACCAACCCCCGTCTCCCCTACTGTTTTGAACATTGTAACTAGAAATAACTAAAACTTTTGCTGACATGTAACCGCAAACTGTATCCCCTTTCTTCTAAAGACTGTGTATAATACTCTAGGACATATACCCAGGAACCCTGCTGTAAACATGAATCACTTGTGCTAATTTCTTAAGGTTGCCTTGAGGCGAAAGTAATACGTTCATGCCATTCTCACAAACAGAATCATTTGCAGGGTTCGTTCAACAAATGTTAAATAGCGTTAAGCTTGTCGATTCACTTTCTTCTTATTGGAATGTTTATTTAGTGTGCAGTTTTAAAGTTTATAGACGATACATGTGTAGGCCTATTTTGTAGTACTGAGTTTGTTTTTACCACTGGAGGAGCTCAGCGAATGTGTGTCCTCTCAGCAGTAGCAGTCATATTTAAATGCCTAAAAAGGACACAAACTATTCCAGCAGTCAAGGGATGGCTGGAGAAAAAAAAAATTAAAAGTAGCACCTCATAAAAGAGGATGCTAAATAGCTATGCAGTTAACTAATTAAAAAAAAAAAACGGTCAAAAAGACTGTAAATGAAATATTCTGAAAAAAAGGGGTGGTGGTTCAGAGCACGCCACCCAGAGCCCACTGGTTGACAAAGGCTAACATGTTGCCAGCGGACTCCGCGTGGGCGTGTTCCAAATTAACCCTGGCCCGGACCAGGACCATGAACATGGCCCCACAGTCAAAGACACCCTCCCTGGTGATCTTATGCTTCCTGGTCTTGTAGATGGCAGTCTAGCAAGAGCTAGGAGTAGATTCACCAAGTGGTCTCTTGCCTTGGTGGTAGTAGTCATAGTAGTATCACCAAAAGGCCTTTTAAAATGTTTTTTTTTTTTTTTTTTTTGAGAACATGTTACACAGAAAGAAAGAAAACAAATCTATGTATGACACTATTAACCTCGTGTCTGTATAGAAAAATACATTTATGTAAACTGTAAATCTTAATGTGGTTATTGTAAAGAAACGAATATGTGCGTTTTATTTTGCTTTATGTGTGTATGTATTTGCCCAAGCAACTGTTGCATTTATCCACCTCAGCTAGATTCCTGCAGTCACGGTTTGTAACAAACGCTGTGAGGGACAGAGATAGCAGCTTCCCTGCAGGTGCATGTTGTAACACTGCCATCCAGATATTATGTAGCTTAGTTCAAAGCCTGTTTGATCGGGGCCTTTAGAATCCAGGAAAACAGCCTGTGACTAACTGCAAGCATTCCGTTTTCTGTAAATTATTTCCCAAGGGTACGTCCCATACATAAGCTCTTTTAAGATCCGCTCAACATAAAAATGAGCATCGTCAAATTTGGATTTGATTACTTTCAGTATTTGGTTACTGACGTTGAGACACGATTTTCCAAAGCAGTTATGTTTTGTTTTTTTTTGTTTTTTTTAATTTAAATTTATTATTATTATTATTATTATTATTATTATTATTATTATTATTATTATTATTATTATTAACATGTTGTAACACAATATTAATAAGTATAGAGTGGATATTATTTTTAACTAGGGGTCAGAAATTTAAAAAAATGCAAAAAAAAAAAACGGATTGAATGTTATCACACTCCTACACTTAAAACACTATGCAGAGGTTTGACTTACAGTCAAAAGAGACATAAAGCCATGCACTTTTTTTCAGACGCAGCAGCAGCTCTTCAGCGGGCAGAAATTGGGTCTTTTCCAACAGCAAATCTCATTGTTGTCAGAATCCCTCCCAATTTCAGGCTTCACTTGTACGTCCTAAGTTTGTTTGTTAATGACGCTATTACCATCTGGCTTGTCCTACTTTCCAAGAGATATAAATCTTCAAGTTTCATTGTCCAAATTAGCATTAAAGTGCCAACATGCCTATAACAAAGGGGCTTTCAATTTTAGTAACCGCTTTAAGTGAGTGGTTTATGTTCGAACTGGAGACCGTGGACAGTTGTAACATTTATTTTTTTACCTTTCTCTCCATTACTCACAAATGATTTGAGCTAGTTTGATCAGACTTTGATACAAATAACTAACATCTGTCCACTGTGGGTCCTGTACCCATAGTTATCCTGTCTTAAGATCTGATATACATTTGGCAAGTGGGCTTGAAATATAAGATGTCCATGTTGCAGCTGACCCCATGGCCAGGGTCAGTTGTAACTGGGGAGCAAGGGGGGTCAGTTGTACCAGTCTGTGAAGAATAATTAAATAAATAACAACACATTTCATTTTAACTGAATAATTTAATGTTTTACTGAATAAGATCAATTTTCACATGAAGCAAATGTTATCTAACTCAAAAACTGAGTATCTTTATTAAAAAATAAGTGTTCACATAAGACTTTTGTTTTTGTTGTCCTACTTTTAAAACTTGTGTTTTAAAAATGTTGTAAAAATTGTGAGTCACAATTGTGATATATCAACATTTTGTTTCTTTCAGTGCAAGATTCATGTGCCCAGTATAGTTCAGCTAATGGTGTATGGGGTCAATTGTAACACGTGTTATAACTGGGCACAAGCCAGGGAGCCATTATAAACCTCATGTTTCAGCAAGAAAAAACAAACTAAGAGCAATACATTGTGTCAATTATAAGTACAGAAATCAGGGATGAGAATGCTAAAAGCCTGGATCCATACACTGGATAACACAGGTATATATCACAAAAAGAAAACTGGGGAAGGAATTTATTCAACTATGTTAAAAATTGATTTTTATAGATAAAATCTCAGGGCTTTGGCACAGACAGCTTCTCTTCCACAGGCAGACAGAGACCTGAACTGAGCATGTGCCCAGTGAGTGATGGCACACTAGCTTGTTTGTGATTAGAGAAATTCAAGGTGTTACAACAGTCCCGTGTTACAACTGTCCCCAATCTCCCCTAATAATGGAGAAATCTTGGGTTTGAAACTGACTTGTGCGTAAACTTAATAAAAAATCTTTTTTAACGTGACATTGATCAGTTTTTGTTAAACACTTTTGAAAAAACTGGTAATCGATTGAAAAAAAGTTCCCAACTATATCACCCGCAACCCTCCAAATGTCGATAAAATTGGCCATAATCTTGTATGGGAGCTCATGTATGTGTGGCTCTATCATTTACTAGTTCGTTGCCTCTCCCCCCCTCTTTTTAAGTGATCAGCGTTTTGTGTGCTTTTAGAAGAAAGGGTTAAGAAAAGCTGGTCTGATCTGTCAATGGACTCCACAATGGCTCTTTTTATTTCCTTTGCGCAGCCTGAGCACTGTGAAGGGAAATAAGAGGAGAACTCATCCCTAAACGCGTGGGCTTGTTTACTGCCCAGCTAGCTGAATAAAAACTGTTAATGCATTGTGGATTTGGACAGATTATAGTGCCTTATACATAATATTAAATGACTAACATTCACGTTTGTTTCTAATAAATTACAATCGTTTATTTATTATGTCCTTAACCTAAATTATAAAAACTCTGGCTTATTAAAAGAGGAGTTTATTAAATTGATTTGAACTAAAAAAGGTTGTTGTTGCATGCTGTCAGAGACTTATAGAATTACTAGTGATGATAAACAAAGATGGAAAAGAAGACTTTATATATGTGGCAGATCTAGTACTGACTATTTTATCTTTTTTCTTATAGGCTATAAACTAAAGTTTAAAAACAGTGATTGTGCATAAGGTACGCTTTCAGGCCTGCTTCTGGCCCGTTCTGTTGTTCAATCCCACGAGAAAAGAATCCAGTAGCATAAAATCTTAATCATTGATCATTTTAAAATGGCTGTGTTAAATATACTCAATTACATGCATGACTTCACTCCAACAGTAATTTCTATTCTCCAGCTGCTTGCCTATTCTATATACGGCCAGCACTGGAAACTTGATTATGTCGAATCCATACATTTCTATGGATTTCACCAGCCTAATTAATCCTCCAGTGTGGTCCAGGGGTCTAAAACTCTGAATGATTCTTTTTTTACCACCCTATTGGAGACAGTGCTGGAATGTAAAGGGGTTTGTTTCATTTATTCTCAGGGGGTCAAATTTGAGTCTTTGATGGGAGAGGAGGTAAGCAATGACAGACATAAAGCAAGATAAATCAGCTGCAAAATAATTAAGAAGGCTGTAGCGGGGCTGCTAATTGTTTTTTGTAAAATAATTAAGCATGCATCATAGACATAAGCTTTGCAATGATCTCATTAGAACAACATATTCTTGATCGAACATGCATGCTATATAACAATGAAAGAAAGCTCACTTTTATTATAGCAATTTCTTCCTTTTCATTTTGTGTTCTTCTTTTTCTTTTAAACTCTTAAATAAGCATCCCTTATGAAACACATATTGCATATAATATAGAAGTGTAATATCTCTTCATTCTAAAGTCGCCTTACTATATGTTAGCAGCCCCTTTCAACCTCACACCTGCAACGCTATCGTAACTGCTTTTCACGCCACATTATTACAGTCTGAAAGGCTTGATGATTGTTGAGGAAAAAAAAAAACTCATCAGATTTCTCATTTATTTCCACAGGCACCTGTTGCACCGAAGAGCAACTTCAAGGAGACAGGCACTCTGTATCACATTTTAGAACTGCCAATCCCTACAATGCTATTTTGATTTCTTTCTAAAAGAAAGCTTAATCAGTTTCTTTGATGGAATCCCAAAGATTCTGCACCGTTACAGAGAATGAGGATGCCCAGCCTCCAGATGAACTGCTTTGTCACTAGTTCTGTAGAACAGTTAAATACTGTATGCATGCCTATGCCTTGAGATAATAAATAAATGCATACGACCATAAATACACTTTTGAGTTGTGTGTGTTTTATTTCTGGTCAAACTGTAACTTGTGATTTGCACCTGCACACAACGAAATATGGGACAGGTAAGGTACAACAAGGGCAGAAATATATGGCAATCAGTGTGGGGACTCGGTCATTGCATTTGATTGTAAATAAGCAGAGTTCACACGCTGATCAAATGACTGAAGAGAACAAGGGAGTCATTATAATCAGGTGGTTATCTCCTCATCGTGGAGATCAGAGCTCTATCACTCCTGGGCTCGTCATTGTGTCCCCTCCTGGAAATGACAGCTCCCTCAGAAACGTGAATCAGGTCCATGGATGAGATTTCACTGCCTACTACACTAAGATTCCACTATTAGCATTGCACAGTCAAACGAGCCCCGTGTGTGTCCTGGGCATTTAGGCTGTAAAGAAATAGTATAGTATCATTTTTCACTTTCAGCATTAAAATAATGTGCAATGCCACCTTGCCACGGAAATATTGACAATGTAGTTTATGGAAAATTAATAGACAATAACATGATTTATTGTTAATATTATAAAAAAAAAAATTCAGTTTTTGTAAATTACAGTGTATGCAATTACAGACAATCTGACTAAGATCAGTCGATTCAATGGGACATTATCAAGCAAAATTCATCCCACAGGAATGGGCTCTTGTGTGTCTGTGTCTGTGTCTGTACATTTAAAAGCATTTGGAGTTTTAAAGACGATTTCATTGAGGCCACCCATCCACTACTTGTAAAATCGGGGCAATATTTATTTTTATTAATCCAGGAGAGGGTTAATGTGGGTTTAAGGTTATAGTGAAGACTGTGATGTTTTAAACAGCCACCAGGAGCTTTTGGGCTTGTAAATACAATATATATATATATATATATATATATATATATATATATATATATATATATATATATATATATATATATATATATATATATACACACACACAACTTAAAGCAGGTAATTTCGTCATTAAAATAAAACTATTTTCTTTTTTTTCAAAGGTTTCATCACTTGAGACAGCGCCTGCAAACAAAAGAAGATTTTGAAATGTGCTACTGTTGATTATTTGTCACTTGTATTTGTCACATTCAATAAGTTTTTCTGAAGATTTGCTTAAGGTCACTTGAGCTTTAGGATTAAGTCAGCTCACAGCATTATAGAATCAAATAATTATCCACTGCTCTACTCACTATGACCAAAACCTGGGTGATAATAATAATGACTTTATTGGAGCAACTTATTTTTCTCCCAAAATTTCCCTCAAGCACTCTTCATTATCAATCGATTATTTCCAATATTCTCTGCATTGCAACCTTGTCTGTATTAATGGCATTAAATAGTATTGCTTTGTCTGCGTGTTTAATATGCACGTGCGTAACTGTTGTGGTTATTTTTAACTTATGCTCTGCAGATAAACCAGTCGGTAACACACATTACCGTGTATTAATGTATTTGAAAATATTAATGCTATGTGACACATTGTATAACTTTATTATACATTTTCATGACGCATGACACAACAGCCACCTGAACAATGGCACACATGCCATTTTCTAAAAGTGCACCTGTAGTAGGTATAATTTACAATAACAGATCCTTTTCACAAAGTTTTAACAATTTAGGATTTTAGGAGTAATTTAGGATTTTTTTTTCTTCTTTTTTTTTGTTTTATTTGGTTTTACAACTTAAAAAAAACAAAAAAATAGGTGAAATTTAATGATATCAAACTTTAAAAAAACCCAGAAAACATGCTAGCAACCAAAGTGTGGAAATATCAGCTATTTGTGGCCTCCTACATTCAAAAAAAAACAGGTTGGTTAGCAGTTGGGTTTAGAAACTGGTTTGTCTATGGAAAGAAGTGATGACCATGTTTGCAACCATTTCCCAACTGCCTCATCCATCATCACGCATTACTTACACAGCTTAAGACAGCAGACATGGGTCAAGCTAGGGTTAGTGCATTAGGAGTGTTATAGTACACAGTCTACTAACCTCACTTCAACTGAAAAACACTCACAAGGTATAACAGCCCAACACGGTATGGGCTTATTCATCAGTTTAACTACTTCAAAAATTTGTAACAGTCAGACATCAACTATCAGAAACCAAAATGGAAAGGTAGGCTACTGCAGTACTCCAACAAATGCAATACTAGATATTTTTACTCGTGCACGGTGAAGCATAATACAAAAAAACAAACAAACATAAAAACAGCAGAAAAACTATAGTGTAAGAAACCTTTTTTTTTCTCAAAAAAAAAAAATAGCTCCGAACTTTTTAAAAAAATATTTATTATTTTCTGAGGGTTTCATTGTCAAGGTCAATATTTGCCTTTCAGAAGTTTTTCCCATTGTCATGGCCTCCATTAAAACTGTGTTCAAGGCTGTTGACGTTCTGTTTTATAGCCTGAGCATGAACAATTCCTTAATTCTTAAAACAACAAAAGGGTTAAGAAAGTCAGTGACCTTTTTTGTGTTAATTTACAGCAATACATTCATCACAATGTGTTCCATGGTCACTAACATACGTAGTTGATGTTTCTTTCAAAAGTAAAGGTGCAATTTGTAATAACAACTAAAAACTAATTGTGAATAAATTAAGAAATAAAAACTCTGTCAAAGCCTAAAGAGATGTCAATATGACTCCAGATTTTGACAATTATATAACCAAAAAAATGAAAGCAACATTTGCATTACTGCTTATTACATTCTTGAAACGTTGTTTCCCTTTTTTTCAGCAAGTTGGATAAGGTTGGGGTGCCTAGTCACCATGGAAACTGCCAGAACATTTCAGCTGAAGTTTGAAGGGGTCAGCTTGCAGGGTCAACAACTCCGGCCTCTCCCTGCGCCAGCTTCTGTTGGGCCTGGGATTGTAGTTAGAGTGTTAGCCCAGGCCTAGCCCTGGGTGGTAGTTCATTCCAACTCTGATATAAATTTTTTGAGTCAGTTCGCGGCCTGGGCTCTCCAGGTGGCCTGTCAAATTGATTTTGACCCTGTGATCCTGTTTAGCACAGGCATGGTTGACAACCTAGGCAAGGATTTAGCTGGCAATGACAGATTTCCACTGAGTGCTGTGAGGGGGCCAGTGCAAACCCCTTCAGAAGTGGGTGTGTGCTAGATGTGGTCATTAAAAGCTTATTAAAGGTTTGCAATAGCTAAGAAAAGAGTTACTGAATGCAAGTGCATTAGTAGTACTGCAGATCTCAGAATATTAATCAACTCTAAAACACTTTAGGTTCTGCAACATATAACTCAACATGTATCATGTCTGTGTTACCTTCTACAAAAAAGCATTATAATTAGGGCTTCTGATTTTTGGTTTTAACCGATAAAACCAGATAAAACACCCCAAGATACAAAAAAAAATAAATTGATGGATATCCAATAAACACCGGAAAACACTATAAAAACTGTGGAATGTGTAATCGATCCACGTTGACTTTACCATTTCCACATAAAAAGATAACTAAAACCTACTACAAAAATAATAATAAATACATTTCCCTGTGCTGCTGGGCAATGTCCCGCCTTCCTGACTTGTATCTATCATTGATTAATTCTGAATACTTTAAATCCACCCCAACTACTGAGTGACAGCACCTTCCTACATTTCTATTGGAGGCTCAGCTTGCGAGATTTAAAACGAGATTACAGTTAAGATACAACTGTATTACAGTTAAGATACAGAGGATTTAAAACAGAATTGTGGCGAATTGTACAAAAATGCCTACACACAAAAACCCCAGAAGAATGTACCTGTGACCATAGGGATTTCGTTGTGGAAGACAGCAAAGGAAAGGTGGAAACTTAAGTGTGCAAGTACTGTCGAGTTACTATACATATTTTGACAAACAAACAAACAAAAAATGCTCAAGATTTTTGGAAAGTAACCATAAACACTAATTTCATACAGTATATCAAAAACAAAAGCCCCGAAAAAAACGATTTACATGAAACTTGAAAATAGTTAGCACGGAAAAATACAATTAATAAAACCCGAAAAACTGAATCCTTAATTATAATTGACGTTTTAAAAAAAGATGGGGTTTTGACAAAAAATAAGTTGTTTGCTTCTGGTACATATTATAGTTTGGTGGAACATTAAGCATTCATGAGATATTAGTTCAGGTAAAACAATTGCTTAATAGTTGTGGTATCTAATCAGTCATCTTGGCTGGTCTGCATTTTACGAAGCAAGGATATACTTACGACCTCACAAAAGAAAGACTTGTGTGACCATTGAAGATGTGAGTTGTCATCGCTGTCCTGTGTGTGAGACAAATGCTGGTTTAAGACACAATAGACAAGAAAGCACTCTCAGTTTTAGAAACCATGATACATTTATACTTGAGAAAATTAAGTATAAATTGTCCAATCTCCTGAAGTCACGCATGACAGAAATTAATTTATGTGGGGGAATTAGTGCATCTTCAAGAGTGTCAATCCTACAACCAAGTTGTTAACTAATTCTACTAAAACTAATGTTATTTAATTCTACTGAAGAAATTATAGCTTTTATAGTCATTAAAAGTGCAGTGAAGGCTTTTTTGTATCCCATTTGTGAATATCGATACAGATCAAGCTTTACTGCTTAGAGATGAAGAGGATCAATTGAGGATGAGTAGAAGCCTTTTAACTATAAGCAACTATTATGTTACCCATGTAATGCAGCAGTAATACAATTGCCAGTGGTATGTATTTGAAAAAAAAAAAACATTTTAAATTGTACATCTGCTCAGAGTTTATGAATCTTCAATGCAACATTCTATGAACTTCCAAGTGTTCTTGATGCTGACCACTCCCATCTCACTTAAACTTTAATGCGATTGGTCAGTTCTTGATGTACAGTACCGGTAGTTAAGATTATTTTGGTATGCTGCTTTAAGACAGAATATACAAGAATAAATAAGCTGTTTTGAAAGACAGTACGTTTTACTGCATAGAACAACTGCTGAAAAAGTTACTAATATAATATGTTATACAAATAGGATTGAAATAATTTTAACAATCAAAGTATATCTAGCATTATACCGCGGGAGTGTTATTTTTGCAAAGAAACGAGATCAAACCTCCAATTTGAAATCCACAGTACAGTATTCTAATTATGCAACAGCTTATAAACACATTTCGAAAAAAATATTTTCTATGCACACAACTTAAATGCTACCCAAATACATTACTGAGTAAAGCATATAATACCTGTAAAACTCAACTCTTCCTTTCTGGACAATATAGCACTCTTTAATGCACTTTAACTTGTACTTATCTGCTCCCTATTTTACTGTATTTAATCCTGCACTTAACCCAATCTGTAATATTTTGTATTTTACCTGCCCTCATATCTAACCCTGATTTAACTATCAACACTGTTATCTGTTCTTGAACTGGCTCGATATTAAACAGTACTGTGTTTTGTATTTGCTCTTATTAGGACTGAAGTTATTGTATTTTGTATCTTGCTCTTAATTGTACTGTAATTCTTGATATGTATGTTTTGTCTACAATTGTAAGTTGCCCTGGTTAAGATAATCTGCTTAGAAATAAATACATCCATAAATAAATAAATAAATAAATAATAATAATAATAATAATAATAATAATAATAATAATAATAATAATAATATACTTAAACATTTGATTTACAGTGCTGGAGATCATTAGTAGAGTTCAAGATTTATTTATGGAAAGCCATCTGTAACAAAACATACATGAAATGAGAAAAAAAAGCCTGTTATACAGAATCAAAAGTCATCTATAATGGCAAAACAAGGTACAGTGCATATAGTTACTTTTTATTTATTTATTTGTTTATGTTCCTGTTCAGAACATATATTTCTTTTTTTTATCATTATTATTTAACTAGACTGAAAATAACATTATGTTCCTTAAAACTGTAGATTTAATACTGCTATTTCTTTTTCCTTTTTGAAAACTTAGCATTGTAAAAGAAACATCTGATAGCTTATATTTTTCAAGTTTCCTTAATTAAAATTCAATTTTGAGTTTATGTCAGTAAACACTAAAGCAAAAGACTCAGCATAAGCCCCGATCCATTCATATTCCCCATTTAAAACTTTAAAATCTGATCAAAGACAAATTCCCTCCTCTGGTTGTAGTAATACCAAATATCCGAGATACATTTCTGATTACCTTTAAAATAATCGGTTGGACTCAGTTGTGTGCAATGATTAAAACTGCTGCTGTTGAAGAAAGAGGGTTTTTAACAGATCAGCAGTGTATGATGTCAGCATGGAGCAAGAGCACGCAACAAAAGAGAACTTAAAATTTCAGTGGTGTTTGCAGCATTACAGGGGGCCCAGCCTGGAGGAACAAAGTTCTCTTTTGAGGAAAGAAAAAACAAGAAGCAACTGAAACTAGATGCATAATAATAATAATAATAATAATAATAATATAATAATAATAATAATAATAATAATAATAATAATTTACTTTGTTTAAATAATGCATTAGGTGTGTTCCTATAAATGATTAACATTTTTATTGTATTATTGAACCAGGGTTTTTAAGCTGTTTCTCAGTTTTCTGAAGTAAGAAAAGTAAATCAATACTTCTTTAAGTATAGCCAGTTCTTGAATGTTAGACGGTTTAGCAATTTGTTCAGTCAGTTCTAATATATATATTTTAAAAACTGCTCAATTAAAGATAGCTGTAATTCAATTTGAAATATAGCAAAATATTTCAAGATATCCTAAAATGCAATTTGATATATCTCTAAATGATAATTTGACTTGCCATAGCAATAGCAATATTCTTTCCTTCTTATGGTAGGGTTGTGTGGTGATTGCAAAGAATTGGTACCTTTAGGCAAAGTAAATAAACCAGATGTTAATGTTCTACTGGTATCTTCTTTGCTGTTTTTGCCTTACAGCTATATAAATGTGTTTCAGTTTTATTAAATTGTGTATTTTCCAGCCACTGTACTGTCAGAGAATCAAAGTTGTACAACTAGAACAAATCTGAACAATGAAAAGGTAGGTGCAGACATATTTCAGCATCAACAACTTCACATATTTTGGTTGTCGATATAACAATGAACCAGATAAAAAACTCACAGATGAATGCATTTCATTCTTTTCTATTCAAACTGAAAATAAGAAAAACAATGTAGGTGTATGTAAAATATCAAACTGTTAAGTTATTGTTAGATTCTAGCAAAGCAGCTGAAGGATAGTACTGTATGTTTAACTATACAAAAATATCATTTTAAATAATACAAATTCTGCACAGTTAGTTATAGAATTAGAAGGACATTGCAATATATAATTATAATTAATTCTTGAATGCAATGCATGGTTTGGAAAAACCAAACATAATTGCAATATACAGATCAGACATTTCACCGTTGTGTCATTTGATGAACTGCCAACCTAAATAAGGAAAATTAGAGTTGTAAATAATAGCCAATAAAGTTGGCAACTCTTTGCCCAAATATAACAAAAGCAAGACGGTGGGCAACACAGCAGTTACTATACACTAGCATTCTCTCCTTGAAACCAGTGTTCACATCTGTCTTAAACCACAAGTGCCCTGAAAGTAGCATACAATTCTGCTCAATTAGACTCCATTGTCAGTGTTTCTTTGAGGTAAGCCCAGTACTGACTATCCAGGGTGGTCCTTCGTATTGGGATTGGAAAGATGGGCAGAGCTTTGTGTGGAAGCTCACGTAACACCCACACTACACCATGTTTAACTAGAAAGAGAGAGAGAGCGAGAGAGAGAGAGAGAGAGAGAGAGAGAGAGAGAGAGAGAGAATGCAGATGTCAGTAAACTGTTTCCTGATCTTGATTGCAGCTCTGAGCTGGTTATAATAGAGTTGCAACAGGTGCACTCATGGGGTATGAAAAGGCAGCAGAGTCAACAGGTATACCACTGGCTTTAACTGAACTGGGACTGCAGCTGCTGCTCGAATCACAAAGCCAGCTAATAGCAAAACTATGTTGTTTCTTGTGTGAGTACAGTATTCTAATAATTGAAAACGTATTGATATGTATTATTTCATTCTTTTCATAGTCATCTGGTCTCTGAAGGTTTGCTGCGATATGAAGATTGGACTATTTATTTACTGAGCCCTCTTATATGGAATCAAACAAAAGCCGACAGGAGAGTGCATGTGAAAAAAAAAAACCTGAGACAAAAGTGTAATGATGCACAGGAAGGATTGAGAATTGTTTAATTTGAAATGAACTGGAGAAAATTTTCACCCAGCACAACAATTAGGCAATATGTTGGGTGCTGGGTCAGAATACAAGCTTAAAAGAGAAAAAGGTCAGATTTAACAAAAATCTGGAATGAAGAATAGATTAGAAGTGGACACACTGCCTGAAGAAGCCCCATCAAGGCCTTGAAGCAAGAGTGAGCATGATAACACCAGAATCAATGAAGGCATTTGATCTTATTCCTGCAAAGTTGATTCTGTAACTGTGGCCACATATATATATATATATATATATATATATATATATATATATATATATATATATATATATATATATGTGTGTGTGTGTGTGTGTGTGTGTGTGTGTGTGTGTGTGTAGAATTTAGAGACAGTAAAGATGTAATCCTGTAAGTATCAAAGCTACGATTAATATTCCCTGTGAAAGGTGTGCTTAGTTTACTTCAATGTGATTTTAAAACAGGTACAATTTTTGTCTCTGCATGCATTCATGTGTCTCCCCAAAAACATAAAACAGAAAGTGGCCATGAGACTTACATCTGGGTTATCTGGACTACTCCATTCATGAATAGGAAAACTGCATGTGGTTTTGAATTTAAATTACCATTTTTTTTTTAATGAACTTCAAAATCATATTTTTTCATGAAACGTGGGATATCAGGTTGACATATGGGGCATATATTTGTAGAATTCTGTTATGTAATGGAAACATGTGGAATATACGTCTCGTCTTTTGGATGAGATGTAAAAATGAGGTCCTGTTGTAAGTGACCCTGCAGCAGCAGTTGTGATTCATAGGTCACCCCCTAGTCTCTGTAAGTCATCTGCTAAGTTATTATTTATTATTATTATTATTATTATTATTATTATTATTATATTATTATTATTATTATTATTATTATTATTATTAATTTTTTTTTCTCACACTAAATAAAGGAGCAGCAGGTTAAGGAAGCATTATAAGGCACTTTATTTTGGAAACAGTATATTATTATTATTATTATTATTATTATTATTATTATTATTATTAATAATAATAATAATAATAATAATAATAATAATAATAATAATATTATATTATTATTATTATTATTATTATTATTATTATTATTATTATTATTAATAATAATAATAATAATAATAATAATAATAATAATAATAATAATAATAATAATATACTGTTTCCAAAATAAAGTGCCTTATAATGCTTCCTTAACCTGCTGCTCCTTTATTTAGTGTGAGAAAAAAAATGCACTACTTGATAAAGTAAAAGATCCAGACCTAATGGTTATGGATAACACATATTGCAATATAGGTCTTTGGTACCTTTTAGGAGACAAACTTTAATAAATCAGAACTACTTGACAATAAAAATGTGCAAGATGATATCTATTGTGAAGTAATGAAAATGTACATTATCTAGAGGCATGATCAAAGATAGATCTAAAAGCCTGGAGCACATTCTTTAGGTAATTATACTTGTTCGTATAAATTTAGGATTTGCCTGCGAGTTAATTTGAATCAGCTTGTTTCTTGTCATGTAAATTAGGCAAGTAATACATTTTTACCACAAATCTGGTCCAGTAAAAGAACAGCAGTGGGATTAGAATGCAAATGGATTTTACATCTAGAGAAAAATTCCACCTGCATGCATAGCTTGAATAATTTTGTAGCTAATAGGTGCTTAAGCAATTTTTAATGGTCACCCATGATATTTTTAAAGTTGTGACATCCCAAGGTATATCCCATTCAGAATAACTCTGCACGGGGTGTAAGCATATGATTAAAAGAAATTTGCTGTGAGAAATGGAAACCACCAGTACAGAAGATAAAAACGAGAAAATAATACAGCAAAATCTTGACCATATATCAAGCACACCATTCTTCAAAAATCATAGACTGCCAGTTGTTATCCTCATGTGGTCCTAATAGAAGTGATACAACAAAGGCTGAAGCAAAACTATAAACGAACACTATGAGAAAGCCTCCCCCCCCCCCCGCCATGTAACTTTTGGAAGTCGTAACCCAGCTTGAACCTGAGGACTGACTCCTCCAATGTCCATCATTACACTATTTTGGTTTTCTCAAACAAGTGAACAATCCATGTTTCTGTACCTTACTATGCCAAAGAACACAAGTAGGGATGGCATCAACAGGCCCTAAAGGCAGGACTTTGTAGGTCTAGCCAACCACCAACAAACCCTCTTTATGCTCCCATTCCTAGGAAGAATTATGATGGCAGTGCCTTGCAGTTGACCAGTCAGATCTGTGGTGCACTAGGAAATAGGTCCTGTAATTGTGACGTACTCTAAAACAGCAGCTCTCATTCATTAGATGCCCGTGTGTAATAAACCACCAAAAAAAGAGGCAGCTGCAGTGTGCAGAGCCAAACAAGGCCGCTCATTCTTTGAGGCCTAAACTTTTTAATTTGCTGCTGGGCAGCTCGTCTCTCTGAAATTCTTTGTGATTATACAGTCTTGCCCTCAGATTCCAAAAGGGGTTTGTTTTTGAGATTTTTGGGGCCAAGGACAGATTCCCTGGGCTGTGTATAATATCAGCCTGAAAAGGGAAAGTCAAGATTGACAAACATTGAAGCAGATACACTTCTGTAAATCTTAGAAAAGAATGATAAAGATGTCGTTTTTTATAGACTTGAACTTAATAAAACGTGGGTCCTCTTCATCTTATAGGTAAAACAGATTTCTCCCTGGCAGATTTTTATCAATAAAAAATACATTTTTTGTTTTTATTTCTATTTATAATTAATTCCATTTGGGAATATTCTATTCCTGACCCTCACACTATCTCTCAATAGCTGTCTTCTAATGGCTGAAGATAGAAAAATAGACTTGCTGGTAAGTAATGGGCTTATAATCTCAAAACAACCTGTTATTGAAAAGCTAGCTTTTGATTTAGGTTTACCTTACAGCCTATTAAGAACCCCAGTGTTTAGGAGGGACTTTCACAAACAGCACTACACTGCTTAAGATAACTCATTATTATCATTATCATTGTATGTATATACTTATTTATTCTGCATTATCCATTAAAGTTCCTTGAGTCTGTTTTGCATGGATTCAAATCATATAAATGGGGAAAAACACTATCAGTAGAGATTGTAAAGAAAGCATGCACTCTCCAAGTGTTTTCATAAGTGTTTAGAATGAAGAAAACAACAGCCTTGGTCCTAACATCAGAGGACTTGAAAGTAAAAGCAGTAATGTTTTGCAGTTGAATATCAGTGCCTGAGGTCCCAAAATCAGTGCTACATGCCCACCTTGCATTCCTGTCATTTATAAGCCAGGTGCAAGGCATCGTGGTAGCACCAATGTATACCCCTAACCCTTCCCCCGTACCCCTTTGTCTCTCCCCACAGGGACAGAATACTGTAAATTCCAGAGTTTCTTTCACTGCGAAAGTAAATGTCACAAGGTTCTGATGCAGCTGAGTGAAAGAAAATCAGACATCCTGGAATTTTTGCAGGTGGCGGCATTTCAGAGAGACCCACAGGGAGAGCCACATCTGCAACTACCACGGGACATTGTTCTGGTTACCACAGTTTTGTTTACTTGTTTGTCTGATTGACTAGCCTTCTTTAAGCAGAGCTTACAGTATTTGATATATACTAGATTTTTCAAAGTGCACATTATAAGTAATCCAAGGCTTCTCTGTGAGTGTGTTTCATTTTTTTTTTTTCATTTTTTATAGCTATGAACAAGGAGATAGCATCAAACAACCAATAAATCTCATCATGCTATGCAAAAAAAAACAAAACAACATTTAAACAAATACACAGAAAGTAAAGCTCAATAAAATATTTAATATCAATTCACCCACTCAACCATAGCAGACATCCAGGCTGTTATAGAGGATTCATGCCAGAAAATGATACCTCTGCAGAACAGAGTCCGTTTCATGACAATATCATCTTTTTTGTTGCAGCTCTGCTTGCAAGTTCTATAGTAGGAAAGAAGGAAAGGCAACGACCTCACAGCACTGGGGTATTCCCAAAATATATTGAAATTGGTACCTGGTGGATCAAGACAGCAACTTGGACAGTTTGTGTCTGAAATTACCATTGAAGTGTTTATGTGAAGTAGCACCAGCCTATTGGTTTAAATTGGATGTTATATATCACACAACTGTCCTTTGGTTCTGTGGTGGACCCTACATAGGCACGAAAAGCAAGCAAATTACTTCTTTCAAATGTTACTTCTTTAGCAAACTAAGAAATTATTATAATTCATTAATATTCTTCACTAAAATCAACCTTTCACTATTTGAAGAGGCATGGTCCAAATTCACTCAGTTTCCTTCACCAAAAAACCTGATAAAAATATTATTCTTGAGGACAAATTAAATCAGACTGGTTTGCATTGTATTGTTCTCAATAAAGGTTGATTTTGAAGTATACCAAAATCAACCTTTATTGAGAACACTGGGATTAGTGTGCTTGTACCCTCACACAGGGCTGTCTCTAAGATTCTTTTGAACCAATCTATGTTTTTCATAGCCTCCATGTAGTGACCCATTGTGTGACATCTGAAAACCAACAGCTTCCATTAACCCATATATTATAACTTCTTACTTTATCTCAGAATACAGTTCATTATAGTCAGCAAGGGACCTTTATTTAAGTAGCTTCAAGAGGAGTTGGGGGATACATAAAAACAAAAGAAATAAATTTGATTTAAATTCTGTTCTTAAAAAAAGTAATTCTGGCACAAATCCATGGGGTGAAAGTTTCTTCCAGCTGTACTCACTCTGGTGTTTTGCATTTTAACCTGCATTGCAAAAAGAAACTGATGTGGACAGTCCTGTCTCCTCCCTTGAACCTGGCTGGACTTCCTTGAGCAGGCCCCAGCATGGGCTGCACAGGGGCTGTGTGGCTGGAGGAGTGATCTGGGCTCTATGTATCCAGCAGGAGAAAGACTGAGACCCTGCTAGAAGGAAACACAAAGACTCCCCCCCTCCAAGAGAACTAGACAAAAGCACATTACAAAATGCTTGCAAATCCAACCAGCCCCCCCCCCCCCTCCATGTTATTTTATTTATCACAGTCTGGTGGATGGTTGATTCTTCCTTGAAAACTGTTTTAAGCTTCATAAGGTCTTTTACCCCACTATGGCTCATGATGATGACATATTCCATCTTCTTCTTCTTCTTCTTCTTCTTCTTCTTCTTCTTCTTCTTCTTCTTCTTCTTCTTCTTCTTCTTCTTCAACCTTCCAAGCTCATCTCCCCATTCTTAAGCACTTCTTTCTCTCACACCGAAAAGCATGAATCTGCTCGATAGGCCATGCACTAAGCCATTTTCATCTAACACAAACAATATTTTCTAGGAGAATAAACAGTGGGATGAGTTTGCTGTTGATAAAGCTGATTGACGCATGAAGGACCAACAGTTTTAAAATGTATAGTTTCCAAGCAATAGAGGTCTTTTTTCAGCACTTTTGAGGATGTGCCTCACTACAATAAAGGAAGAGAAAAATCATGAATTGTAAGAAGCAAGAGTGGTGCAATCATGAGTGGAATTTTGTCCATAAATACAGTTTATAAATAACTAGAAAGATATATGCAAGTGAATTTTGATAGACAAGGAAAATGTATCTTCCATAGAGGGTGACTAATAAGTAAGGGAAGTGGAGTATGGTATAATTCCATTTTTATTCACACTATGTTTTTAATATTACTTTTTTCTGGATGTGAATTGTTATATTAATTAATTTCTCTGGACACATGTACTTGCACAGAGTATCCAGGGGGAAAATCAGCTCTAATTTATGTCACAGTCACACGCATGCACGCACACACGCACACACGCATACACGCACACACGCACCCACGCACGCACCAAACCTTATCCACTTTGAATTTATTTGATCAACTTTAATCTGTCAAAGACTTTCTGTGCCTTAAACTGGCAATGAGTTATAAAGACAGGTCATAAAATGATATTACTAGCTGCCTCAATCTCCAGTAGGACAGTGAACAGGATAACAATTCACCAGAAGTCCTTATCATTTCTATTATTTAACATGTTTATTTATTTGTGGTTGGTAAAATATTAAAAAAATATTCCACTTTAAAATGATGTCTTATTTGCGAATAACAAAGTCACGCTTTATTTAGACATTTGATTAAAGCCTATTTTTAAAAGAATGACTAAAAGAATAAAAGAATGAATAAATGAATGATTGAATAAATACATTAATTATTTGCATGTGTGTGTTGCTCATAAAGGTTTGATGGTTATTCAAAAGTTTTAAAATACTCTCTAACTTTAGTAAACTTCCACAAAACAGTTGATCAATAAATCACAAGTAAAAGTTTAGTTTTTAAAAAGTTCAGTGAGAAAAAGAACAAAGCCAAATAAAATATTGCTGAGTAACAGTAACCAATGCATTGTAATTTGGTTTAAGAAAATATCCTGTTTGACTCTTTAAAACAGTGTGGTTGTACTTTACACTGTATATTATTATTATTATTATTATTATTATTATTATTATTATTATTATTATTATTATTATTATTATCCAAAAAACAGCCCAGCATAAAAAATACTGGTTGTCCTATTTCTGGATTAATATTATTTACACAGAATTATATAGAAAAAACACAGCATTTGCTGTTAAATTGTTTGAACCAACTGTTAAAATCAAAATGGATTCAGTTTATTACTCACTTCAGATTATACTGTATATTTTCTTATCAGTTTCCTATAAGAGGGTATCTATCCTATACTGATGTTTTCGATTGCCAGTTAAAAAAAAAAAAAAAAAATACTATTTTATTAATAACTTAAAATT
This sequence comes from Polyodon spathula, assembly GCF_017654505.1. Taxonomy (NCBI): domain Eukaryota; kingdom Metazoa; phylum Chordata; class Actinopteri; order Acipenseriformes; family Polyodontidae; genus Polyodon; species Polyodon spathula. The sequence continues at coordinate 36,599,021 of NC_054544.1, forward strand.
GTATAAATAAAAAAGGCATTCATTGAGTTACAGTTATATTGTCCTTGGTTGTAAATACTTTTACAGTATTAAACTTAGTACTTTACTCCCAATGCAGTTATATGACGAGCTTTCTATGCAAACATCTATGCAAAAATGGTGCCACAGGGAATGAATTATGGTATGCTAAGAGGATCAAAACAGATGAGTGCAATTAACGCAAATTAAAAATTTTTGTTAAATTTTAATATATATTATATATATATATATATATATATATATATATATATATATATATATATGGTACATATATCATATCAGTTTTGGTCATGTTTCTTTCAGTCCAGTAGCGCAGTGGGTCTTAACGTTTCTTTATAGCAAGAATAAATAGAGTCTAGGTGTTTGTAAATAACTCATCACATCTTTCTGTCTGAGGCAGACCGGGTGAAAAGATACACTTCCAAACACAATACAATAATGACCCCAGAGGAAAGATAACCTGGTCAGTTTTAGAACTGGGGGTTTGGAAGAGGGATAGGCCCTAGTGTCTGTGGTTAAAAAGTTGATTTTGGTCTCTGGAGGTTTATAAGGTATTTACAAGGTGTTTGAACAGATAATTAGCAGCCAAGACCAGGATTTAGGAACTTCCCATGGTCACCTCGAATTGAGAATATATAATGAACTGGAGGGCTCGATTCTCCATGGATGATTTGTTCAGAACAATGACCCCAAACAGAACTGAGTAAAGGACTCACAGTAGCAACTGGAGAGGCCCCTGGGCTCTCTCCCCATCAGTTTAAGAGAAAGAAAAAAAAATCAGCAAGTGCAGTTTTTCAAGTCCACTATCAGCATGTACTAAATGAATGCCTTAGAAGTAATATAACGACTTTCTACATTTCACAATTTTCCATAAAAAAAAAGATTTCGGATTTGATAGGTAGGGTAACAATTACAGAAAAAAAAGCTTTTAAAGCAATGCTGATATATTATCCTGAGGGTAGAGCTAAAATAAAACAAATAGACATTTTAGCCAATGCATTCAGCACTATACAGATGGTTATTCTAGTTATCCACACTGATGAAGGCATTTCCCACAATATTTGTCAACTTGAGGTTTAGAACCCTCAATGCTTTAAAAAGAAAGATTTTTGACCAGGTCATTTCCATTTAAGTGTTTTTATACTAAGTTGCAACTTGAAGAGTCCTATTGAATATTCTTGACTACTACCCCAAAATATTTCTCATTGGATAGTGTTAAATAGCTACAATATGTATTTCAAATTTGAGACACTGCTTACATAAACTACACTCAGACAGGCCCCACAAAAGTGTTCACAATTAGATGCAGTTGCTTCTCTCTATCAGCCCCATACCCATCCTGTCACTAAAAGAACACTGACCAAATATATTGTAATTCATGATGAGGTAGTAGATCCATTAGCACTGGTTGTGATTCATCCATGTCAAAAGATGCCTGTAAATGTTTAACTTTTTGTCTTTGCAGTAATAAGTGCTTGTGCTCATGTTTATCTTCCCAGGTGTGACTTCCTTTAAATAATAAGATAAATGGTTTGCCAGGATAAGATGTTAAAGCTGCTTAAATTCCCAATCAAAATGTTTGTCTTAGGAAATGATGATTACACACACACACCTGTGGGCTCTGTCTTGGTATACAATTCAAATGTATCAGCCCTTTCTCTCTGCCAGAGTGCTTGTACAGGCTTTGTGAATAAAGACAATTTTCAATGCTGAGACAAGTTCAGTTTCTTCCAACATTTAACGAATCAGCAGCCAATAATATAACAAAACCTGCAGCTTGTTGACAAGAATAAGTTATGCACTACCAACAGTTTCAATAAGATGACTATTCCAAAAGCTTATTTTGTCAAATTAAGGTTTTTAATGCCTTAGACTCCTAAAAAGCATGCCATTGCAGAAGCTTTTGTAGTTTAATATTACTGTGCAGTAATTTCTTCTTCTTCTTCTTCTTCTTCTTCTTCTTCTTCTTCTTCTTCTTCTTCTTCTTCTTCTTCTTCTTCTCCTCCTCCTCCAGTAAAGGCCTGTACCTCCACTTGGCACGGTAATGTAAAAGATCATCATTAAACAGTTTTAGATACTGTGATGCTTTTTTTTTTTTATCTGTGATCTTCAGTTGCTTTTGTGCATTTTCATTTGCAAGTGAACTGTAACATTAAGGCCTTATCGAGCACTATATTCTGCAAGTTTGAATTCTAGAAACTGGTGGTTTTTAATTTTTTTTTTACTAAATTACATTTTATGTTTTAAGCAGTTCTGTGCATGGGCATGTTGATTTCATTTCGCTGTTGGGTCATTATTGGTGAATTTTACATACCGCTACAATACATATCAGATTTAATAGTATGTAATGAATTATAGTCCACGTGTCTTCTCTTTTGGAAAGTGACATTTTCAGAAGCACATCGTTCTGATTTAAAATATTACTTCTGTTGAAAATATAGTACTGTACCAACAAAACCAACAACAGTACATCTACATGGAACATCTACAAAGAGTCCTTTCAGCTATGTAATTTTGACATTGTATCTTTTTTGTGTTCCGGAAAAAACTGACAAGTTTTTGCCTTTTACTGCTGCTATTCCCCCAACTCATGCACTAACAAATTTCAATGAAAGAATCAACTTCTCCCTGTACAGTTCCTCAAAACCAAGTCATATTTTTTCTTTCAGTACAAAGTGTGTGTGTGTGTGTGTGTGTGTGTGTGTGTGTAGGGCAGGGGGTTGTTGATGAGAGATGAGAGGGGGCAGGTTATAACATGCTCACCTACATACATGTCAAATCAGATGAAACAATCAGATATGTGCCACACTCGTTTAACCATCACTGAAGTCAAAACTGTATAGGGATATGTGAGTGCTGACTGTATACATTTTTTCTTATTGTTGATGTGCTGTTCATGGTTACATTGAATTCTAGAACTTTTGTATTTAAATATGATTTTCTCTTCATAATGCAAAATTATTGAAAGTCAGAAAATACACAGTACATTATGTTTATATGCAAAAATGAAATACATTTATTTATTTGTTTGCTTTACAGTGGTGTCCTGTGGAAAAGTGCCCGCCCTTGTGTGTATTTTGTGTTATATGTTGTGTGTTAATGTTGGTGTATAGTCATTGGTACAGGGGATATAAATGGGTAAATGTATATTTGTATTTAGGCACGAGGATTGCACAGCACTTCACGTGCAAGTAAAATGTAATAATATGTGCGTACAGGGAATTGCACTTTATTAATTCACATGTAGTTGTACCGCGACTCCAACTGAATGATTGATTAGCAATCGAGTCTCGGTACAGCTGCATAAAAGCTGCATATTTTCACTCACTCTGGGATGTGTGTTCAGTGAGTGGAGAGCAGGATTGGAGACAGAGGTAAAAATAATAAGAATAATAGTAATCATTAAAAATAGAAGCTCACCGTGTTTTGTCTGTATAGTCCGTTTTGTTTGTCTTTTTGTTTTGGCGACGAGTGCCGTGTCCTGTGTCTTGTTTGTCTTTGCAACCTTTTATTTTCTGCTTGTATATATTATTAAATGCTTGGCAAAACCATTCGCTCAGCTCCACCAAACTCCACCTCTCTTTTTGTTTATTTCCTGGTTCCTGTTTCTGGTCTGACGTCCCCCACTCCGGCTGTCTTTGTGACATGTCCACTTTTATTGTAGTAGCCCAAATAGTTAGGTTTACTGCTTTGTTGCCATTTATACTATAGTTTGTTTTTCTACATACTTTTTGTTATTGTTGTTATAATAATTTTTTCTATAGACTTTAAAAAAAAAATGTTATTCATGGATATTTTAATTCTGTAATGTTTGTATGTAAAGATTTTTATGAAGATTGTTCTCGTATTGATTAATTTAATAAAAACAATTGTCTTTTTTACTTGTTTTTATTAATATATTATATGGTTAAAAGGATTTACATATGATTTGGCAATGTACTTTGTGATATTTTGTTTAGTCTGGACTACTTCCACAAACTAGCTGTCAGTGCCTTTAAATAGAGCCGTTTTGTTATACAGACCATCGCTCAGACAAAATCTTGAAAGTAATATACCATGTCAATGCTAGAAGATATTTAAAATCATATTTTTTATTTTTTATTTGAAATCCTCATAAAATTTTGCAATTGTAACGGAATATTTGTTCTATATGTAACCTGGAAAGGGGTCAAAATGGGCAGTTTTTAAAAATATGATTTATTATTATAAATTTTTATATTGTTTTGGAGGAGCTTGGCTTATTTAAAGTAAAATTATCTAATTAAGCACATTATCAGTTCAGTTAAGGGTATAGTTAAGTAACTGAGAGCTCAGTTGGAATGAAAACCAGCAGATACAGGGGATCCCCAAGATTGAGTTTGAGAAGCCCTGCTCTAATATAAAGTGTGAATATTGTATTGTAAAATCCTTTTTTATCGAGGTACCTTTAAAATCACTTGAGAAATGCTCTCGTCAGGGAACTGACAATCATATGAGGATGGCCACCAAATAAATGCTACACATCCCTGATCTACAAACTACAAACAAACCTTACACAAGATGTAGACATATAACTGTGCTTATCCGTCTATCCCACAATGACAGTGCCATTGTTACTTATGAGTATCTCTTTATTCTCTTAAAGGAGTTGTGTGGTAGCTTACATTACCATTGGAGCGAAATAGAGCAACAGCACAGGAAGTGACTTCATACCAGGAAGTAGCAGCAAGTATTACTTCTAATACATTGTCTTTGAAGTGTCTGCATATTCCGAACTGGAGTATAAAATACAAGCAAAGGACCAGAATATCCTTTACAGAAGACAAAGCTAAGGGATCAGTAATAATGCAGATAGTATTAATATGAGGTAAGAAAATGTTTGTTAAAACCTTGATTATCACTCTTGTGATGCAGTGCACTATTTTGAGAACCATGCTTATTTTGAGACTTAATTAAGAATAGATTTAATAATTAAATGATTAGAATATCTTCTTTTGTGCACAGATTTGCAGTCATGCATGTGGGTGTAATATTTGGAGAACCTGGTATTGGAGGATATAGAAGCCCGTGGGTATTCTGCTTGTAAGAATGAATACGACCCAGGACTGAACAGATCCAGGAGTAATATATTCAGCATACATCTGCTTTCATCAGAGATTAAATTGTATATTTTGAGGTTAACACTTCTTGTTATTAAGTAACTGGCCCCAAAGTTCAGGCCTGCACTGTGTGTGAAAACAAACAATTAATTTGGTATCAAAATGTAATAGGATGCGATCTCTGCAGGACCAGGGCTATTGTTCTACAGGAATTAACTTCTGCAGGTCAGATGTCACTGGCCAGTGACCCTAAGCTACCCTGGATCCAGGTCACAGGTTAACTGCAACAGAGAGCACTGTGATAAAGGCTAGCAAATACCCTTCTGCATAGATACATAGTAATATGATAATAATTAAACTACAGTTTGTATTAAATTAGTATGTTGAAATTATTATTATTATTATTATTATTATTATTATTATTATTATTATTATTATTATTATTATTATTATTACAAAAGTGTTTAAGAGACCTTTTAGTCTATTCTGTTTCTAAATGGTGGTATATCAAAATAACATCATCTTTTAAATCATTTGAGAAAACCAAGTCATTTATTTTATATCTGTGAATGTCAGTAAAATCACAGGTTTGCTCCTAATTTAATATTTAAACAATGGCATTTTGGATCCCCCATAGTTGAGATCAATTGAATAGAACCCCTTGCACTATACTGCTAATAGCCAGGTATTTTTCACCTTCCAAAAAATTATTTACTTGAGTAAGCTCTCATAAAACAAGCATTTAGCTGGAAGGATTTGACTATTATGTAAAAGATGATTTATCTCTTTAATGTTTTTTTTTTTTTTTTTATGTTATTGTTAATATTAGAAGCGCCAACTATTTTGCCTTAAAAAAGAAACCAAACCTTTGGTTTCTTAATTTTCTATTCTTTTCTTACTTAATATTTCTATTATGTTCCGTTTTGACAGTGAACACAGCATGGCAACAGAAGCAGTGAAAGCTGTATTTGTAATTGTATATGGTGTTATCTTATGAACAGGTGAAAGTTGCAGCATTACCATGTAACACAAATGATTTAGTGTCAGTCACCGCTGGCCTGTGAGCATGACACATTTTAAGTAATGTGGAATCTGTACATTTTCCACTTGACAGATGTGTAGTGTAACAGTGGCTTGTGTTGTAAAAACATTTGAGCATGCAGCTTGAGGCTAAAAAGAAAATTGAAAAAGCACTAACCTCTCATGATGAATGCCCGGTGAACCTAGTGTACCAGTATTATTATTATTACTAGTACGATCCTAATCTATAATGTTCCCCCCTCAAGACATGTTTACCGTGATTAATAAACCCTAGAGATGACTTCTTTCAATCTCCCAAAATAATGGAGTAAAGTCCTAAAATAAATTAATATTTTTTTCACCATTTTTCTGCCTATGTACATAAAGGTGCAGAAGGAAAAGGCAGTTATCAAACATTTGTGTGAAATAGTAGACAGAAGTAAAGGGTTATTGTAAGTATGGTCTGGAGAGGAGGGCTATAGTGGAAAATTATTGACCCGATGGAAGACCATTGTTACCGCAGTCGCAGGCACCCTGGAGGTAACAATAGTCTTCCGAGGGGCATTTAATTTTCCACTATTAGTTGAGTCTGCAGCACATGTTTAATATATGAGTCAGTCAAAATAAGAAGAGAGGTAAGGTTGGATAGTAAATCTGACTTTATACACTGTAAAGCCATGAATATTTGCAAGCCTTTTATTATGCATTTTTCGCATATGAAAAAAAAAAAATATATATATATATATATATATATATATATATATATATATATATATATATATATATATATATATATATATATATATATATATATATATATATATATAATATTATAATTATATATGTACATATAATGAAATAATATTATACTACCAGTGCAACAGGACAGCAACATTTCTGGAGCAAAATAGGTTTTATGGGGGTGAATGGCTAAATATTTTGTTAGCAAATATTTATGGCTTTACAGTATTTTGTTTAAATATAGCTGACACACCTCAAGTTTTTATCTTTCTTTTGTAGTATGTTTTGTCATTTATTTTCTGTTAAGTCACAGAGTTGCCGTTCAGCAGCTTTTTCATCCAGCCATTTTATCTAGTTTTTGGAGAGGAGGAAGGGCGCTCCGTTGAAAAGGGGTGGGACTGACAGTGATATGAACCAATCACATGACAGATGGAGACTATTGCCCACTGGTGTAAGGATGTTAGAGCAATAATTAAATTATTTTTCCTCCTATGATGAGGTTTTAGCCAATCACAGGCCAGAATATTCAACCACAAAGAAAAAAAAAACTTCCAATTAATATGAATGCCAGGAATATAAATTGTTACTTTCCCTTAAGTTATTTTGGGAACTCTGATTAAATGGAAAGAAAGTTGCCTTCTTTAACAAAAGGCTCTGTTACGATTAGAGTGACCACCTTTTCAAAACGCAAAAACGGGACACCTGCCTTTTTCTGTTTTTTAGTGGGGCGGGGGGGTTGTTATCATATATTTACACAATTTATACTGTATGTATAATAAAAATTAAACATCAATTTACCAACCTGTCTTAGTCTTCACTGAACATTTATTAACCCTTCAATCCTTCACTTGTTGCAGACAATCCTATACAACTATTTTTTTGGTATCAATTTCATGTCTATAAACCAAGGCGGCTAGTGTAACTGTCCTTTCGAAAAGTACATCTGGATCAGCAAAGTTTATTAAATTTGAATGTGTACTTCCTATTAGATCTTTTAGATTCCAAGACTCGAGAGTTTGGCATTTGAACCGACAAATCGGTAGAACTCAAGGCAAGTGAACTGGTAATTTAGTTTTATCCGCAGTTCAGCTTTTACCATGTCTACAAAACACCTGATATCAGTAACAACATTTGCGATGTGTCCATCTGACTTTGAATGCTTCTTAATATCGTTTTCACCTCCGTGCCCCATTCCAAAATCTTTTCTACATAAGGTAGAAAAAACTCTTGTTGAATTATTTGCGCTTTTCCTAATCCACATGTATGACCTAACCCATTCCTCTCTGAATTTGCATTACCAGTGCTGTCACATCGACTGTTAGAGTCAGCCATTTGGCGTCACAAAGAAAAATTTGTCTAGATTGAAATTTTTTTGCTGTCGCCAAAGCAAATCAGTGTCAGGCTGTTGGGGAACATGTGACATGTGATTGTAACAAGTCACATGATAGTGGGATTACAGTAGTATATCTTAGATTGGCAGTGCAACATGTCTTGACTTGATCTTTACATTTCGGGACTGTCCCGTCCAATTAGGGATGGGTGGTCACCCTATTTTGCCACAGTAGGTATGTTCAGTAAATTCACATGAACAAAATAATATGGGACGGGGCTCAAAATGGTATGCTTATCTAGCAATTTATGTGTTATCAGTGACTAACGCTAAACACCTTCATTTAAAAATGTGCCCTGAAAGTAAACAGGCTATTCTATAATTAAGTGTCTGGACTGTCATGTTGTATATCTCTTGTGGGTTTACAGTTCTCTATAAAACCACTTCCCATGAACTGCATTATGTCCTTGTTATAGTATTAAAGCAGTTGTTTGAGAATACCGTTGCTGTAAAAACTACGCTAAAGTTAAACACCAAGAGCAAGCGAGCTGCTTAAATGTAACTGAATTAATTCCCGTCCTTTTTTTTATCTCAGCTATGTCCAAAGACAATGCATGTCTGCCCTCCACATTAATAAATATAGTTGGTGAACTGGATGACATGAACCAGCTCGATCACCCAAAAACAGCATAACAAACATCCAACAAGTTGTTGATGCCGTCTCATAACTGACCAAATAAAATTGCAAATTAACGTATTGATTGCATTTTATTTGTTTTCATCATTAATATTTAACACAACAGTAAATCCAACACAACTTAAAAGAAAGGAGAGAATCTCTGACAGCAAGAGACTCCCCAGGTCGCTGCTGTCCAATTAAAACGGGTGGCTTCAGAGCTGCCAAGCCCGCTTATAATAAGCAGAATTGGGCTTGGTTTTTGAGAGTCACAGGTTGTAATTTGCTTAAACATCCACACTCTAACATGGGTTGTGCTTGTTTTGGGCTTGTTGTGAAAGGCAGTGCTGCTTTTCTTTTCTGGTGAGACTGTAACCTTCCTGTTTTGTCTCACAGGTAGCCACTGATTTCTGAATACCTCATTTTGTTATTGACAAGAGTTTGTACAGGATACAGCAAGCACAGGAATGGCATTTTTATAATATATTATATATATATATATATATATATATATATACACACACACACACAGTGCCTTGCAAAAGTATTCAGACCCCTGATCAATTCTCTCATATTACCGAATTACAAATGGTACATTGAAATTTCGTTCTGTTTGATATTTTATTTTTAAACACTGAAACTCAGAATCAATTATTGTAAGGTGACATTGGTTTTATGTTGGGAAATATTTTTAAGAAAAATAAAAAAACTGAAATATCTTGCTTGCATAAGTATTCAACCCCTGTGCTGTGGAAGCTCCCAGTTTGCACTGATGAAAGAAATTGCCCAAACGAGGACACAATTACCTTACCATTGGCCTCCACCTGTGAACCATTAAAGTTGCTGTCACATTTTCTGGATAAAAACCCCACTGTTGAAGGATCATTGGTAAGGCTGTGAATCTGAAGGAAAATGAAGACCAAAGAGCATTCTACAGAAGTCAGAGATAAAGTAATACAAATGCATAGATTAGGGAAAGGGTACAAAATAATATCCAAGTGTTTGGATATGCCAGTGAGCACAGTTGGATCAATAATCAGGAAGTGGAAGCAGCATCACACCACCCAGGCACTGCCAAGAAAAGGCCGTCCCTCAAAACTCAGCGCTCAAACAAGAAGGAGACTTGTGAGAGAAGCCACAGAGAGGCCAACAATCACTTTGAAGGAGCTACAGAGTTCAGTGGCTAGGAGTGAAGTAATGGTGCACCAGTCAACCATATCAAGAGCTCTGCATAACACTGGCCTGTATGGGAGGGTGGCAAGAAAGAAGCCGTTACTCAAAAAGTACCATCTGAGAGCACGTCTGGAGTTTGCCAGAAAGCATGAGTGACCCAGCTGCAATGTGTGAAAAGGTTTTGCGGTCACATGAGACCAAGATAGAACTTTTTGACCAAAACTCAAAGGACTATGTGTGGCGGAAACCTAACATTGCCCATGCCTTGACACACCATCCCTACAGTGAAGTATGGTGGTGGCAGCATCATGCTGTGTGGATGCTTCTCATCAGCAGGGACTGGGCATCTTGTTACAATTGAAGGAAGAATGGATAGAGCTAAATATAGGAAAATATTGCAGGAGAATCTGCTTCAGTCTGCTAAAAAACTGAAGCTTGGGAGGAAATTTACCTTTCAGGAGGAAAATGATCCCAAGCACAAGGCCAAAGCAACATTGGAGTGGCTCAAGAACAAAAAGGTGAATGTCCTACAGTGGCCCAGTCAAAGTCCTGATCTCAATCCCATTGAGAATCTGTGGTACTATTTGAAAATTGCGGTCCACAAGCGTCGTCCAACCAACCTGAACAACCTGGAGCAAATCTGCCAAGAAGAATGGTCCAAAATCATTCCGACACTGGGTGCAAAGCTGATACATACTTACCCCAAAAGACTTAAAGCTGTTATTGCAGCGAAAGGTGGCTCTATCAAATATGAATGTGTGGGGGTTGAATACTTATGCAAGCAAGATATTTCAGTTTTTTATTTTTCTTAAAAATATTTCCCAACATAAAACCAATGTCACCTTACAATAATTGATTTTGAGTTTAAGTGTTTTAAAATAAAATATCAAACAGAACAAAATTTCAATGTACCATTTGTAATTCAGTAATATGAGAGAATTGGTCAGGGGTCTGAATACTTTTGCAAGGCACTGTATATATATATATATATATATATATATATAACGTCTCCGTTGGTTTTCAGCCATGGCAATCTGCAATACCTGTTGGTCAGTTTCATTTTATACCTCAGAGTTTAAGAGTCGTAAGACAAATTAATTGAAACGTTATTCACTACTAATGACATTTGAAACACAAGTTGGGCAAGAGCAGTAAAACACATTATTAACCAACCAGGCACAAGGTATTTAGTTTTATTACAGCAGCTTAGAATCACTCATGTACTAGTTCTCTGCACATGGAAACAACATTTTTACAAAATTTCACTAGTAATCTTCAAAACCAGTAAGAGTACTTTACGCATAGCTAATTTACATATCAACCCACACCTTTCCCATTCATTTGCATGATGTCGGGTGAAAAGTCGAGTTTACGCGAGTAAAATTACTGAGCGAACAGAATCCCAAAAATTCATTTTACACGAGAAATTTTTTTTGTATAAATGTCTCGAGTTAAAAAAAACAAAACTTTAACAATAACAATAGGCTTCCCGGCCTTTGGCTTGGAAGCCTAAAAATAGCAAACCCATATTCAATCCAGTTTTGAAATACTAGTATGCAAGCCACTAATACTGAATCATAATTATCCTCACTTTTGCTGAGAGGTGTACTTGAATAATTTTCATAGATTACAGTTCTAAGCCTCACTTTCCTCTATGAAACAGCATTATACAACCAAACATGAACCAGAGCAGGATGCACATCCCTGGGGATGAGGATCCCTGGCCCTTTTGTCTTCTTATTATAAATCCTGCTTACACTCCTGAGACACAAGTGATGTGCTGCAGTTTGGATTAGATCTAAACTTTGGCACTACTCTGAACCAACCTGCCAACTGGGACTGAACCTTTAGAAATCCATTCAGGCATTTCATAATTTTATAAAAAGTCAACAAACTATGCAGCCGTTTAACAATTTGTTGCACAGGGAGGTTGGCTTGGTATCATGGACCTTCTGGGCGTACAGTATGTATAATAATAGTGTAGTAGGCGGCTGGCTAAGGTCATGGTCAATATATTTTTTAATGATGATGAATGTAAGATGTATTCAAGTCTTAAGGACAATAGTTTAAAGGCTAAAACCGTTATAATATAGATAGATAGATAGATAGATAGATAGATAGATAGATAGATAGATAGATAGATAGATAGATAGATAGATAGATTTAAAAAAATAATCGTAAATTATGACTCAGTTTCTCATAGTGCTGTGATAAGTTTCTGTAGATCAGTGAATGTATATTATTGTACAATTTTCCAAATAAAGTTTGTATATCATGTAGGTTTTTACATCTGGCGAAAGTGGCCAATACATTTTTTTTTTTCAGGGGTGGGTGGGTGGAGGTTGAATAACGGATAATATAAATGTTATTTGTACATTACACAAATTAACACCCCCAAATAAAGTTTCACATATCTTGTTAGCTGAAGAACAGATTGAGAAAAAATGTGTTGTTCAGCACGGAGAATGCACAATGAAGGAATGGCAATGAATGAATGATGATGATTGCAATTGCAGATGATTTATGAACTGTGACGGTGCTCAAGGCCCGATGACTGTGGTGGGCGCTTAGGGTCCAAGTGAAAGATGAATTTGGCCGGAGACCTTGTCCGTGGGTTTCAGATGGCTACCTGCACGAGGCCGGCTAGAAATTCATGAACAGTTACATGCATCCCTGTGTCTCAGATAGGAAGTGGCTATGGGCCACCTCCCCCCAAAAAGATGAGGCTGCCAAACCATGATGAATATTGAATTTAATGAAAATCAGCAGCTGAGACACTGCCTGTCCTCCAGAGCATGACTGCGCTGGGGGAAAGAGGCCCGGCTTCTCCAACCCGACCACTCACCCCACAGAACTAAATACAAACTAAATTTTTTAGAGGAGAAACCTTGGGGAATCAATTTCTTTGCATGAATACTCAAGTTCTCTCACCTAGAAAATCTTTCATTCACCTCCCAAAAGGAAAGAAATGTATTAGATTGAATAGACGGAGAGCAATGTTTATGTATGTTCATTATTTGCTCAAAACATAATTGTGGCATGCAGGTTTAGACAACCAATATAGTGATATGCTGTGTGAGAATGTCTATAAATTACACATTACATGTACAAAACTATTCAGTCAGAATGTTAGCACAGCAAAGAAGAGAGTGCGTGTTTAATTAACAGCTAATAAACATGCTGTGCTTTTATTGCAATGTTTAATCTCTAGTCCAGACAGTGCAAATATAATCAGATCACAGCATAACAATATTGTCACTAAAATCAGCAGACTAAAACTCTCTGTCCCCCACAAATTCTACAGGAACAGGACCACATCCTAAGACAATTTTATCATTAAATCTCGACCTGAAACCAGATCAAGGATTTAAGAAATACATTTAAAAATGACCTGCTATAGGTTAAAAAGAAATAGACCATTTTTAATGAATACTATCCACACATCAGGTCATTTATGATTGTGTATTCCTCTTTCTGTGCCTACACAATATTTTTAACCTATGCTACTGTATTTCAAGTATGGGGTGCACCAAAAAATGCAATGGTGATTTATTATTTTATGATAGTGAATAAAGTTATAGGGAAAAAAATAAAACAGTAAAAAAAAAAAAAAAAGTGCTGCAAAAGGTTAAAAATTAGGTAGATTTGATCAAACCAGGCATGCATTTTTATACCTAATTGCTTGCAATGCAGTTTTGAGCTTTCCTATAATTGGACTGCCTCTGGTGGAATCACTAGGCAGCAGGAACTGATAAAGAGTCAAAGCCTGAACTCTCAATAAGCCTTTATATCCCTTGTCATGGACAAGCAAAGATTGGGAAAGAAAAAAATATACCCATATTGCAGAAAGCCATGAAAAAAGTTGCTGTTACCATGCTGTTCCTTCTATTTTTTTATTTTTTTAAATACATCAGAAAGATTTTTTTTTTTTCATGGACTTCGTGATTCACCATTAAAATGGTTGGCTGAAGCTCAATTTCTTTTTATTATGACCTTCTTCATCTAGTAGAAAGCCTAATCAATGCCACTCTCTTCATAACCATCAAGGCTGGAATTAATACTGATGAATAGCAGTACCAGATCTTTACATAGCATATGTAAAATGCTTGTGATAAACTGAATGCTCGTTCTATTTAGGGCATTAATTTGGAAAAGGATACATCAGATGCTTAATTATATTAATTGCTTTACCAATTGTGTGTCAGACAATCGAGGTTGCATTGAATATTCTTATAAAAGAGCAATTTGTTTAGGAAAAGTTTGTGTCAGCTGTATTTCCATGGTGGAAAAATCATTCACACCAAATTAAAACATGCCTTTTGTAAAATGTAAATAATTATGCATTCTGATCAAAGTTGGAAGCAATTTTGTATGGATCCCAGGTTCAACAGGAACATCTTCTGACACCCATCAAACATTCCCACCACCAACAAATGATATTAGCGCCTGCTCCTCTACAGCAGTAGAAGCAGGCAGGATACAAAGATGACAGTGGAAGCAATGATAATGACTCTGCAATCAAGTTTACCTGTTTTAAAAACAAAGAACCTCAACCCATATCTTTTAGGACATAATGCACTTTTTTCCCACTGTATCATTGACTCTTTAAGACCCAGAATTCCTAATGACGCAGCAGGATTTGATGAAGTGACAGCAGAGTCTTTGCTTCTTTGCTAGAACCATAGAGAAACTACGTCTCTATTTCAATGCGACCTCCACAGTTTTCTAAAACATACATATGCCATACTGAAAATGTTTAATGTTGATGTGGTTTGCAAGACTTTTATATATAATATATATATATATATATATATATATATATATATATATATATATATATATATATATATATATATATATATATAATGCGGGGATTTATAATACCGCTTCTGTTTATGAATAAATGAGTTATAAAGAAATTACCAAAACCAAAGAAAACCACAATCTCATTGGCTGTTTTACGCACACGTCACTACAAAAAAAGGAAAGGCATCACTTCACAGATCACGCAGAACATTGGTCTACAAGCTGCCTATTTTAAATAGAGTTAACTTGAAAACACAGCTGACATATCCCCTTCTTTTATTGACCAGACCAGACCAGGCAGGTTCTACTCATGGAGCCCCGCTAATGAACCTGAAATGTCAGCTATGATAAAGTTAAACAGTAGAAGGCAAACAGGACAGTACACAAAGCTTTTTTTATAAAGTCTGTATTTCCTCAAAACTTGTTTTTCTGTCCTTTTGTCACTTGATTAGTAGGCCCTTTCACACATTCTCACCGGCAGAAAAGGAGTTATTAGCTTTCGGATTATGTTTAGGAAAGCACAGACTGCAATGTATTGTGCTAAGGGATCTCCACATGGAAATGACTGAGATTGTTAATTGTACTCACATGTGGTATTACTACACATGTCCTGGTAGTGTTGCTAATCATGTGACTCAAATAAAGCCAAAATAAAATAAAACATTGTAAAATAAATCAAAACGAATTATAATACAGAGTATGCTGAAATTTATAAATTGGAAATGTTTGAAAGCAGAAAAAAGTATTTGACAAACAGTAATGGTTCACATTTGTAAGCAGGTTACGTCTTGAACATTACTAATGACCTAAATATCAACTACAAAATGTACTCAAGAACCAAAAGAACAGTGTTAAATAATATATCCAGTGGTCATTTTACAACTTTTTGTATAACTTTTACTTCTATGATGAAAATGTCTGCAAACTTCAGATATCTGTGGGGTGAAATCATGTGTTTGTGTGTGTGTGTGTGTGTGTGTGTGTGTGTGTGTATATATATATATACAGTGGCTTGCAAAAGTATTCAGACCCCTGACCAATTCTCTCATATTACCGAATTACAAATGGTACATTGAAATTTCGTTCTGTTTGATATTTTATTTTTAAACATTGAAACTCAGAATCAATTATTGTACGGTGACATTGGTTTTATGTTGGGAAATATTTTTAAGGAAAATAAAAAACTGAAATATCTTGCTTGCATAAGTATTCAACCCCTGTGTTGTGTGTGGAAGCTCCCAGTTTGCAGTGATGAAAGAAATTGCCCTAACAAGGATACAATTACCTTACCATTGGCCTCCACCTGTGAACCATTAAAGTTGCTGTCAAATTTTCTGGATAAAAACTCCACTGTTGAAGGATCATTGGTAAGGCTGTGAATCTGAAGGAAAATGAAGACCAAAGAGCATTCTACAGAAGTTAGAGATAAAGTAATACAAATGCATAGATTAGGGAAAGGGTACAAAATAATATCCAAGTGTTTGGATATCCCAGTGAGCACAGTTGGATCAATAATCAGGAAGTGGAAGCTGCATCACACCACCCAGGCACTGCCAAGAAAAGGCCGTCCCTCACAACTCAGCGCTCAAACAAAGGGACTTGTGAGAGAAGCCACAGAGAGGCCAACAATCACTTTGAAGGAGCTATAGAGTTCAGTGGCTGGGAGTGGAGTAATGGTGCACCAGTCAACCATATCAAGAGCTCTGCATAATGGTGGCCTGTATGGGAGGGTGGCAAGAAGGAAGCCGTTACTCAAAAAGTATCATCTGAAAGCACGTCTGGAGTTTGCCAGAAAGCATGAGTGACCCAGCTGCAATGTGTGAAAAGGTTTTGCGGTCACATGAGACCAAGATAGAGCTTTTTGGCCAAAACTCAAAGCGCTATGTGTGGCACAAACCTAACACTGCCCATGCCTCAAGACACACCATCCCTACAGTGAAGTATGGTGGTGGCAGCATCATGCTGTGGGGATGCTTCTCATCAGCAGGGACTGGGCATCTTGTTACAATTGAAGGAAGAATGAATGGAGCGAAATACAGGAAAATACTGCAAAAGAATCTGCTTCAGTCCGCTAAAAAATTGAAGCTTGGGAGGAAATTCACCTTTCAGCAGGTCAATGATCCCAAGCACAAGGCCAAAGCAACATTGGAGTGGCTCAAGAACAAAAAGGTGAATGTCCTACAGTGGCCCAGTCAAAGTCCTGATCTCAATCCCATTGAGAATCTGTGGCACTATTTGAAAATTGCGGTCCACAAGCGTCGTCCAACCAACCTGAACAACCTGGAGCAAATATACCAAGAAGAATGGGCCAAAATCACTCCAACACTGTGTGCAAAGCTGGTACATACTTACCCCAAAAGACTTAAAGCTGTTATTGCAGCGAAAGGTGGCTCTACCAAATATGAATGTGTGGGGGTTGAATACTTATGCAAGCAAGATATTTCAGTTTTATAAATATCGAAATTTCAAGGTACCATTTGTAATCCAGTATGACAAAATTGGTCAGGGGTCTGAATACTTTTGCAAGGAACTATATATATATATATATATATATATATATATATATATATATATATATATATATATATATATATATATATATATAAGCTCAAAGAGCCAGCTGCATTATTGTATATAATTTTACATTAAGTTTATCTTATTACACTGTAAGCACATTACAATTGCACATATGGTTCTATAGCAATTGTAAACACAAAACGAATGATCTAATTAAACAAATTAGCAGCAGTTCCTAACACTTTTTTTGTATTTGCACAAACACTATGGTATTGTATCTGTAATTACATGTAATTAAGGGGTCTTATTTTTAATAGGGACAAAATACAGTCTTGGTCGCTAAGTGTTTTAATTTTAAGCACTGACCACTTACAATAGATTATTCAAGAGGGGCACGCTCATATGTTGCTGGATGTGGTGATATAATATTTCGTGTTTTAAAAAGTAGCACAAAAAAGTGTTAACTGTGTGCAATTATTCAATGCTGACATTTCATATAATGCCATAACACCATATATAAATCATAATAAACAAACAAAAAATAACACAGGGGCTGAGGGGGAGACCCCATTGTAAAAACAAATAAACAACTCATTTAAATAGCAGGGCTTTCCTACTTCCCTGCTACATATGCTGGTGGAGATGGGATCGTCAAGCAATCCTCCCACGGCTGTGGAGGAGGAACCAGGTAAGTATTCTCCCACTGCTGGTGGGGATGGGAGTGGCAAGCAATCCCATTGAGGTTGAGGTGGAACCAGCAGGCATTCTCCCTCTGCTGGTGGGTACCTGGGCTGTGGACATTTGGCCTTCCCCACAGACTCCCCCCCCCCCCCTCTTGGTCTGTGGACATTTGGGCTCCTCCCACTTGGGTGCAGGACGTTCAGGCTCCTCCTTCTTGGGCTGTGGACGCACCAACTTCTTCCATTCCAGGACCATGTCCGTTCTCTGCCTCCTTCTCCTCACCTTCCTCTCTCTCTTGGCCTGTGGGGGTGATGGGGTCTGTTGCTCCAGCAGCCAAAACCGTCCAGATGCACAGGACACCATTCCCATTGAATAGGCCTCCCAGAAGCAGGGGTCTTCATATGGGCAGTCCTCCCAGTCATGCCCCTTCAGTCCTCCACTGCTCCTGGGGGTCCCAGTCGGGTGGGGTCCCATGACCACCATCTCCTCTCACCTCTCTCCTGTCGCTGCTGTGACTTCCTTCCCATCCTCCCTTGCTCACTCCAAAAAGTTTTTTTATAAAAAAGCAACAAAAAAAAAAAAAACTACAGTGCCCTTCCTGCAGTACCTCTTCTGGCCTGAGTCCAGGAGGCACTGGTGATCCCACTGCTAACACCACATGTGACAGGATATGGCTGAGTGGTGGTCAGGACGATATGCAGGAAGAACAACAGACAGGCAAGGTGCTGCATGTACTGTTTCCAGACTTCAAATCAATATTAGTGGACTTCTTCATCATTCTTCGATTCAGTAATAGTAAAACAAAACCTGATAATGGTTTTGTAACTAGACTACTAAATATGGGGATATCAATGTAACTATGTCACTTAAACACATAGAAATACAAGTTTCAAGGACAAGTTTTAAAATACCAGTTGTAGGGATCATATCCTACATGATTAGTTGGACATGAAATTCCTACTTACTCGACAATGATGTGCCAGTCAGCTGGTAACATTCAATGATAATCAACACGTAAAAATAATCAACCTGTAAAATGTATCAATATTTTGTTTCATACTTGGGCTTTTCAGCTACTTCACTTTAAACCTGTTCATGCCTTTAAGTAATATGCACATGTAATTGCATTTAATCTAAAAGATGTGGTACTATGCTTGTTGGAACTGTGTCCAGTCTCACTGAGAAGCTGATTTTCAACACACTGAATTCACTGATAATGTTTCAAACGAGCACAGTTCACCTTTGTTAAATGACAGCCATGGAAGGGCGCCAAGAAGTGGGTGGGTTGGGGGGGGGGGGCATACTGTGTGCTGTTTGTCTGCTCCTTCAATTTATATTTGCCTTGGGGCATTCCAGACTGAGAGCATTTTGAACATCTCAGGTGGAACTGTTTGTAAAAGTCAGCAGTGTTCCTTTGTGCCCAGGTCTAGTCTCAGGATATTTTAGACACTGAAACACTGGAAAGACATCTGCAAAGCTGCATCAACTATTTCCATGGCCTAGACCCTGTACCTGCCTTTACCTGTCAAGGGTAAACAAAGCACTCTGGGAGAAGACGGGGTTAGTTGCACACCTTGGTCACACACTAAGCAAACTATTACCAGGTGTGCTTGTGGAACAGACTCTCCATCAACATTCTGTCATGCATAAGATTTTTATCCAATTTGTCAAGATAATCTGTCCTCAAACAAGTCCTGGGCCTAGGCCTCTGAACAACCTGAGCTCAGGCAGTATAATGTAACCTGCTTTTCCATCTCATTTTGCCTAATCACTGTGTCAACTCTTCACAGCTTTAAGCAAACTGAAAGTAATTATAGCATTCTTAATTGAGTTATCTCTTCACTTGCTGGCTGATTTGCAAGTAACTTAAAGTAAAAAGAAAAATGGTGTAAATCTGCTTCATCCCTTTTCAAACAGATCAGCAACGATGTTTCACAAATTTAGGCTCATTAATGGGCCCATTATCTGTTTATATTGTCAGGTTTATTGGCAGGCTAATCATGTTGATTTTACTGAAATAAATTGTTCTGGGAGATACCGAATTTGCATAAATCACATGCTTTTCACAAATGCTGCAAAGATAAACCCAACACATCAAGTATAGGTTTCCAATTATAAAGGTTTATTATTATTATTATTATTATTATTATTATTATTATTAAAGAAGAAGTTTTTTTTTAAACAATATATCACTTAAGAAAGATTACTGTGGTAGACCATAGTAAACGTAATGTGTAATATATTGATTGAAAAATCACAGTTTACCATGGTTAACTTTAAAATGAGAATGTCACCCCTGTATATTAAGACCATTTGTCTATAGAGTTACCACTTTAAACAAGCAAACAAACATGATAACATATCATTTAGATGCTACTTTTTTTTTAGCTATTTATTTACAGTTTCATTTAATTTTAATTTAACTGCAGATATCAAAAGATATTAAAAGAATGCATTTGCACTAAACTTTTTTTTTTTTTTTTTTTTGCCTTTTTGTTTCATAAACAGCTCAGAATTATCCTGGTAAGAGTTTCAGCTGTTTAGTGGCTGAGAAACACCAAGAAGAGAGATTCTGGTGTGTGTCAGTCAAAAACACTGAAAGCTAAGAGCAACAAGGTCTGTGGGAGAAATGTCTGAAAAACAAACAGCATGAGTCCAACACACATTAAAGCATCGGATGACCAACCAAAAATAGGTTGGAACAGCATTTTGGAATGCAACAATATATTTTTTTTCAGTCAAATACACATTCAAAGTTGATAGTCTCAAGGCAGTGAGAACCTGCAAACTCATTCTGAAATGATATTCTTTACCTGTGTAAAATTGCTCATCTTATATAAATCACCGATAAACATGCAAGACATTATGCTATTTTTTCCATGGTTATTTTCTATTTGTGTGAATGTGCTGCATTTGTAAATGAAAAGAAATTGAATTATTCGCTATAAGCTATGACATAAATACTGAACAATGACCAGTATATCACTGTATATTCATAAAGCCAGCCACGTAGACATCTAGAAACAACTACTATATATATATATATATATATATATATATATATATATATATATATATATATATATATATATATATATATATTCTATATGAATATAGATCTATATAACATCTATACATATATTATCTTATTATTACCATATCTGTATATGAGTAAAGTATATTATTGCCATCATCTGAATTTAGATTTAGAAAGCTGGTGAACTTATTGTACCTTGCGAAAACAGTATAGCATTGCGCAATCAGGTGAAAATCTCATGCAAACACTGGCTAAGTACTGATAAGAATCCAAAAACAAAACAATGGTTTCTAACTAGTGAATAAATCAGTGGGGTAAGAGTAAGTTTAAATACACACCCTTAGTTACCATTACCTAAGATTTTGTGCAATAGGGAAATTGTATGTTTGCCAGTAACAGGAATCTGGGACTTGATTAATTTATCATCACTCATGTTATGTTTATTTTTTATATTTTATTTTCCTTACTGTACTACAGTATTTCAGTAGGCAAAAGGTTCATTTTCAGACAGGACTAGAATCAATTTCAACAAAAAATCCCCAGTAATTTCAAGTTTCTTCAGTGTCATTTTATTATCTAATTATTTTGACCACTTTTTAATTGTACTGTTGATCGGTGGCAGCTGTTGGCCAAAAATGTTGGGTTCACATCTCAAATGCAAGTGAGGGGGGTGGGGTCCAGGGGGCAACCTCGGTGGTAGAAGCACTGTCCAGTGGATTTGTTTTTTGCTGGAAGTGATACAAAAAGTTTGCTCTGTGATGTCTTATCATTGCAAATTTTTCAATTACTCATTATTTAAGTCAGGAATGTCAGCTATCATGTATTTTTCAATTGATAACATGGCTAGAGCACTTAATCATTTGGTTTTCATACATTACATTTATCTAAAAAGTAAGATGTTGAGATAAGACAAACATATTAAACATACCAAATGTACTCTGAAATTTAAATGTGTTTTTATTTAAGTTGAAGTTGTCCCTGAATCTAAATCAATCCCGAGTTCAAAGACCAAGAACGGGAAAAAATAAGATCTTAAATGGAAGCCACAATTAAGGCTAAAAAGCAGTGTTTTTATTTTTATTTTCAGGAACCAGCAGATAATTTATATAGACCTAATAAAAGACTGATCAGCTAGAAACAAACAGTAAAAAAAAAAAAATAGCAATTTAAAAACACCTAGCAAAAAAAGTCTGACACAGCTATCAACAAGATTAAAATGAATAATATAAAATATTATATAAATAATATTGAAACAGTACAAATATACTGTATGGTAGATTTAATAAACAGTATAAAACATATATATATTATGTATACAGAAGTGGTCAGTAAATTAACAAAAAAAAACCACAAAGAAAAATTACTGAACACAGCAAAATATTACTGAGCTCAAAGCACTGCTGAAGAGTAGCAGCCTCAGGCGAAAAAGGGACGGATGGTGCAAAATAAAGGCAGATTAAAGCAGTGAAAAGAACGAAGTTGAACAAATAAAGAGTATTCAGAAACATTCATTTAAAGTTAGACTTAGTAGGACAAAGATATGTGGATTTTATTTTAATATTTAAACAGCTTAAAAGTTTTCTCTTTCCCCAAAATAACATATCATGCAAGACTGAGAAGAGACTAAGTCATGCTACTCATATTTATAGCCTTCGTTGTCTTGGCACATGCACGCTGATCATCGTGTTCACTAACCGGCTGCACCACATCCAGACAGTTTTAAGCCAATGCTTTGGCTGACGACTGGCTGCTACTGCGCATGTGCACGGCGGATTTGGGAGCTCACATTTCTGAGCGAGCACAGCCTGGTTTCAGCCCATTAAACAGATGGGATGAACAGCATTGTAGATGTGCCAGTGTCACGTGAGAGGGGGAAATAAAATGCACATCAACCAGAAGAAGGGAAGCGCAATTCATTAATAAGAGATTGGGGGTTCGGCGAGCAATCGAACACTGTCAACCATCTGCCCCTGTTGTTGATACATGTGTATATGGTCTTACCTTCGCACTGCACATATATTGCTAATGATCCATTGTTCTTTGCATTTCAAAACTATATTATCCAACACTGTTGTTAATTGTATGAAAAACAATACAGTGGCTGGAGAAACAGTATAGTGCAGAGTACACTTTCAGTCCTTTCAAGATGTCACAGGGGGTAAGTCAAACACAATCAGACCTAGGCTCTAAATAGCACACCTTTTGTATGGAGAAGTGGATATAGCAAACGATGTCCAGTTTTCATGTTGATGTCAAGCCCACCTGTTTCTCTGGCTTCAGAGAAGCATCAACACATTGCTGTGGATGGAGTCACTTTTTTTTTCAGCAGCCCCTACAGAAATGCATGCCCGCATGATGGTCTAGACTTCAAATCATCATTGATAATTTCAGTGTATTTTTGCAGAAATGGTTGAGCAGGGTGTGGATGAAAGGCCTACCGCAGGCTAGCAACAGACCAGAAAATAACTGTCTGCCTGGAACACCCAGGAGGCCTGCTGTGTCAAGGAGGCAGCAAGCCATTTCTGTATGTTTTTGGATGCATAAGCTGTTTATCTTGATGCTACCATGCAAGATGCTGGCACAGAAAACGTTTATATTGACAGGATGCTACATAATGTAAAAATACACTTTAAATAAAATGCCTCATTCACACTGCTATATTTTACTTCCACATTTTCTTGTCTTTAACTATTAAGAAAACTCATATAGCAATCATTATTATGATCTAAAAGGAATGCATTAGTTTTTTGCTCCACAACATACCTCGTATGTTCGGTTGTTATGACATCATTGTCCATGTTTTGTGGTATAAATATAACTAACAGATTCTACCAAAGGGTGGGGTTTACTCATTTAGTTGCAGATGCACAGTCTGCGACACAACTAACATGTTTCTGATGCTCTCGAAGAACTTAGAGAAATGTGATGCAATGTAATGCAATCTTGTTCACCAAGACTCATATTTGGGTTTCAATGTGGGACTTTGGACTCGGTTTTGTGTGAAACCTGACAGGGGACAGGACCAAAACCAGAAATAAAAAAAAAAACACATTTTGATCTCTCAATGTGTCTGAGTATCTGAACTGTAGTAATGCATCGTCATTTCGGGAGCGAGACATCACAGCACAATTGAAGATATTTAAAGGTAGATTCCACTAGAGGGTATGTTAGACACATTACAAGTGTCAAAAGCAGTCAGTAAGTAATGTATTCTGACTTTGACTCAGGACCAAACTTTTCTCCCCAAATGGATCCTCTGATTATATTCCCCACAGCTGCTAAAACCTCTTCTGTTTATATATTTAAAAAAATGATAATAAATATATCCAATTTTATTTGATAGAATAAAAGAAAACATTTACTGTATTTGTATGTCATTTCTGTAAAACTGAGTACTCCTCCAGAGACCCGAATAGACCAGGAAGGATGTTTTTCATTAACCCTGTATTGCACTGGAAAGAACACTGGGCATAGACACAAACGGACCAGTGTTCAAGGAGACCATGTTAACAGAATCTCTTAGACAGCTTTTTGAGTCTTCCAGTCCTGGGTTTGTCAATTACAGATGATGTTTATCTGTACTTGTTGATTATGCTTTGGATACTACACCTTGAAAATCAGGTGATGTGAGCTATTTCACTCAATGTTTTTCCTTCTTTAAGAAAGTAAAGGTTGTTATAATAGTAGAAAACATTAGTGGAGGCTTTGAGTAAATTGTTGATACTCATAATGCATCAGAGTAGAAAAATACAACATGTCTAAGACTTTTGCACAGCACTGTATATATATATATATATATATATATATATACACACACACACACACACACACACACACACACACACACACACACACACACACACACATATACACTGTGTGTGTGTGTGTGTGTGTGTGTGTGTGTGTGTGTGTGTGTGTATATATATATAGATAGATAGATAAGTATATACACTGTGCCATGAAAAAGTATTTGCCCCCAGTCTGATTTTCTGCATTTTTGCATATTTGACTCTGAATGTTATCAGATCTTCAACCAAAATCTAATATTAGATAAAAGGGACCCTGAGTGAACAAATAACACAAAATGTTGGTACTTATTTCATTTATTTATTAAAGAAAGTTATGCAACACTGTGACCAGGATGACTGTAGTGGTGAAGTCAGACCCAGAAGAACACAGAAACCAAAACACATAATGACGGCGCACCTGAGACACTACGGCATCCAGCGTTTTATTAAATAATAAACACATAAAAGATTTAAACAAAACACACAACACTGAAAATAAAGGGCACGTTGGCCAAACAAACAGACAGACAATACGCAAACCGGACGTGGATGAACCCAACAAACAAGTACCATGCTGGTTTTTCACCAGCATGCTGTAGCAATTGTTATATTTTTAAATTAACTCTCCTCTCTCTCACCTGTTCTCCACTTCCCAAACACATAACCCCAAGTGAGTGCTTCGTGCATCTATATATACAATTGTGCTGGGATTCAATTACCAATTAATTATTCACTTGAATCCCAGCACTTGAACTAATCTGTGTACCCCCCGTGCTCACATATCAATACCCACTTAAACATGCACGTGGCGTGAGTTGTGCCATCTTCGTGTCTAAATACAAAATTACACTTTATAACACTCGTGGTCATAACCAGTATTTTATACATAAATACCAACATTAACACATTATATACAACATAAAACACTAATAAACACAAAAGGGCGGGACACTCTGCCACAAACATCCAATGCTCCTGTGTGAAAAAGTAATCGCCCCCTTAGACTCAGTAACTGGTTATGCCACCTTTAGCAGCAATAACTGTCACCAAACTCTTCCCGTAGTAAATGATCAGTCTCTCACAGCAGTGTGGAGGAATTTTGGCTCACTCCTTCATGCAGAACTGCTTCAACTCAATGACATTTGTGGGTTTTCGAGAATAAACTGCTCTTTTCAGGTCTTGCCACAACATCTCAATGGGGTTTAGGTCTGGACTTTGACTAGGCCATTCCAAAACTTTAAATTTCTTGTTAAAATTCTTCAACCATAGCTTGTTTAAATTCTTCTGATGTAGACTTACTTGTATATTTGCGTGACCCAGCTGCACTTCAGCTTCAGATCACGGATGGATGGCCTGACATTCTCCTGTAGAATTCTCTGATACAGAGCAAAATTCATGGTTCCTTCAATGATGGTAAGTCGTCCAGGTCCTGATGCAGCAAAGCATCCCCAAATCATGACACTACCACCACTATGCATGACCGTTGGTATGAGGTTCTTACTGTGGAATGCAGTGTTTGGTTTTTCACCAGACATAACGGGGCCCATGTTGGCCAAAAAGTTCCACTGTTGACTTATCTGTCCATAGAACATTGTTCCAGAACTCTTGAGGATCATCCAGGTGCATTTTGGCAAACTTTGAGACGAGCATTCATGTTCTTCTTAGTGAGCAGTGGTTTCCGCCTTGCTACTCTGCCATGAGTCCCATTTTTGCCCAGTGTCTTTCTGATGGTGAAGTCATGAAAACTGACCTTGGCCAACTGGAGAGAGGCCTGCAGATCCCTGGATTTTGTTCTAGGGTTCTTTGTGACTTCCTGGACGATTTTACGCCTTGGTCTTGGAGAGATTTTGGCAGGACGGCCACTACTGGGAAGATTCACTACTGTCCCAAACTTTCTCCATTTGGACAATATGGCTCTGACTGTGGTTTGGTGCCACTAGAACCTGTGTGCTGACAACTTCACTCTGATTGTAAGGGCCAAAGTTAGTCAGATTTATATTGGGCAGGGCCGGCCCAAATCAGGCCTGATTGTTAACCACAGTATTCAAACCGATGACCCTAACTAACCCTTTAATTGGGTTGGGTTAACTATGGGGGGCAATAACTTTTTCACATCTGAAGATTGCATGTTTGATTACCTGCACACCAAACAAATGAAAGAAGCACCAAACTTTGGTGTCATTTTTCTCTCAGACTCCCTCTATATGCTACTACAACCCACAAAAAGATTTGACCAAATTCAATGAGAAAAATGTGCAAAAAATGCAGAAAATCAGACAGGGGACACCAAAGCACCTGGGTGATCCTCATGATATATAGTAATCTCCACTTATAGGAACACCTCCTAAGAGAAAAAAAGAACACCCTTGTAGTGAAACAGATTTTTCCCATTGTAAATACTCTGCCTAAAAGAACAGGAACTTTATTTTCTTATAACTTCCTTTTTGGATAATTCCGATAATTTGTGCACAGAAACTGTTTTGTAACCGATAACTCAAGCTTAAATTCAAATGGTTTATTCAATCTTTTCAAATGTGACTTGTTATCGAGAGAGTGTCTTGAGGCTCACTGATTGGTTCATTAAATTGTTTATCACTGCCTTGTTTTGTATTCTGATTTCCACGAGTGCACCTCATCGCTATAAACTTGAATGTAAACAAACTGCGAAATGCGTTGCTATTTCTCTTGTTACAAAGTTGGAAATTGGTCAAGCTCCTGAAAAAAACTTGAATCAGACATAAGTCCCCAAGCAAATTGATGTTTTCAGTTCTGGTGAGTTGCTTCATCATTCTGTTTAATAATTTTGGGCATGTCTTGAATATTACTCCTGTACAGGTATTCATAATTAATCTAGAACAGCTACTACATTTTTTTAACGTGTGTAGGGGTGCCATGTTAATTTAGTTAGTTTATTAGTTGGTTTGTCTGTTACTTAATTATTATAGTTTATTAACATACACATGCCTATTGCTTTTCTCTTACTTATTCTACTAATTTCATATGTAAATATTTATTTATTGATTGATTCTGGTGGTCAACTCCGTCTTAAAGAACACTTTGGCTAAGAGAACACTGGAGACTACTACTCACATACAAAATTTTCTGAAATATATATTTTACTCAGGCCCTTTCAATCCAGGGCAAATGGGAATAAATTGAATTTCGGTTGTTACAATTAAAAACAGTGACTGCAACCCCCAATGTTTCATCATATTACATGGCTGTCAAACGAAAAGTTTAAAAAATGTTCTCTCTTTCATTGGAGGAATCATGGGTGACCATTGTGGAGACAGTGATACTGATTCTCTGGGGAATCTGTCCTGTGATGGGTCATCACTGAGAGACACTGAAGAATGACTGACAGGTAATTGCTTTGAAAAGCTACTGAAACAAAAGCAGATGACATTCATATCTAAAAGGAAATGATGTCAAAGCTAATTCAATCTATATTCTTATTCATATTCGTTTAGTCTTTAATTTGAATTTGATGCCTCAGGAGTTTTGTGTTACCAAGACAAATATTTGGTTTCTTTTTTTTTTCATGCTGATGGTATTTGGATGCTGATGTCACTGAATATTTCCTCTGATTAAACATTAGGGTGGACTGCGGTACTGGTTTCTCCACATTAATGTAGATTAGGCCAGTAGATATCAGGCTTGGAGCAGTAAAATAATTTTCACAGAACATATTACTTTACCCAAAACATTCTATTGAAGATGATACAAATTGAATCTGTACTTTTTGTACAATGGTATGAGCGGTAGAATGCTTCCATATAGTACCACAATGGAATGACCCAATACAAACCAATAATTTCTTGCAGTAGCAGTACCAGTATTCTATCAAATCAAAACCACTGTCCACTAGTTTTTCCATCCCTATTGTGTTTCCTTTGCTGGTATGCTGCTTATTTCTTTGCATGAGTAAATACACGGGCAATAAAACAGCATTTTTCTGTAAGTGCACAAATCAATAATACATTACGCATTTGGAAACACAAGAGAACTGCAGACTACAATTATAACATAAAGAGAATAACTTTAAGTCAATAGATGTTTAAGCATTTTAATAAAATAAATGCATGGATTTTGTCAGTTTCTTGCCTTAGTAAAAGTCAGTAAATGAACTGGGAAATACATTATATTTTTAAATTATTGTTGGCTGTTTTGAAAAAAATTAAATAAAAAACTTGTTATTTGCTTAGTAATCTCCATTTCTGTGTGAGTTGTTAAGGGTTACCACAGGCAGCTGATTGTTTCATTGTTTAAAGCAGGAAATCAGGTCCTTTCATTAGTTCCCATAATGTTTAGGAGAGCTACCAGCATTCAGCCTGACTGGGTTCCTGATCCTCTAATTAGGTATCTACAATGTCTACATTTCCTTGAGTACTTGTTCCTAATAAGCCTGATTTAAAATTAAATAAGCCTGCTTTTCTCAAAAACAATCCTGAGACAAGGCCCACTGAGGAGCTAATACTCTGAGTAATATTTGTACAGATATTGATGGTAAGAGATTTGAGTGTTATAAACACAAACTCACTGGAGATGCCATTCCTTGAAATTAATCACTTGCATGCAAAACTAGCAAAAAAAAAAAAAAAAAAAAAAAAAGTTTTTTGGTTTATACATATGCCTCAGTGTAGCATAGTCCTTCCATCAAGTCTGAGTAGAATAAAAAAGAATGGACAATATATCTATTGTGTCGAAGTCTACCAAGCCAGACAGTCTGGTGTAAATTCGAGACAGTTCACAGCTTTGTGAATGGTTGGATGGTAGCTGCTGGTTATTCCCGTTGAGAGATAAATGGTTCCTAAATATTACCAAATAAATGGCACCTAATACGTCACAAATTTGGAATGAGTTGGTCTTAAAATCCAAAAACAATGCTATCTTTGATGGTCGTGTTGTTTAGGGACTATTACAAGCAAAGCATACTGAGGCAACAACCAAATTAGGAAAGATATTTTAATGTGCCTGAAGCATAACAAGAGCACTAGTTGCAGATTTTTGTAACAAATAATTCTCCTAAAACCCTGAAGACCTACACATGAGCTATTAAGCATCTGTGAACATACATTGCTGTTTTAGGAAAAGAAAAAAAACTTGTGCTATATAATGGCTCATTATAAACTACTAAATATATAAATTGGCAGTTCTTTACCTAATTTTGAGTCCCTGTAACAAAGTGCCCGCCCCTGTGTATATTATCTGTTATGTGTTGCGTGTGGTGTGTTTAAATGTTGGTGTATAGACATTGGTACACGGGATATAAACGGGTCTGTGTAACACGAGTGTTTAAAAATGTATATGTGTATTTAGGCACGAGGATTGCACAGCACTTCACGTGCAAGTAAAATGTAGTAATATGTGAGCACGGGGAATTGCACTTTATTAATTCACGTGCTGGGATTCAAGTGAATAATTAATTGGTAATTGAATCCCAGCACAATAGTATATATAGATGCACGTTGTCACATACTGGGGTTGGGTGTTCGGTGAGCGGAGAACGGGATTGGAGACGGAGGAAATAAGCAGTAGTAGTATAATAAGAGGAGAAAGTATCCGCTCACCGTGTTTGTCAGTGTCTGTCCGTGCACCGTTTCGTTAAGTTTAGTCTGTTTTTGTTTGTCTATTTATTTTGGCGTAGAGTGCCGTGTCCTGTGTTTTTCGTGTTTGTGTAAACCTTTTATTTTGTATTAAACCGGCGCCAACAGGCGTCTTCATCACTTCATTTCATCCGTCCTGTGTTTTGTGTATTGCCTTACCTTTCCTGGTTCTGACGCCGCCCACTTCGGCCGTCTCTGTGACAGTCCCTTTTATATATTTGCCTATCAGTTGATATTTCTCTATGCTGTCCACATTTCTTCACATCAATCGGTTTCAGTGTAACAATCACCTCCTTGAAAGATTGATATTCAGGCGGTTTCAAGGGAGTTGTTTTAAAGCTTTTCTCCAACTTCCCGTTGTTTTAAATGCAGGGCTTTTCAGCCATTGTTGTAAGTAATAGAGCATGACAGTTCCATAGTTCTAAAATGACCTTTAACCCTACCGTAATGATGCAGTAGAAATCAAACTGAAAGAACAAGTCTGTGGACCTCACTTTCTTGGCGATTTGTTACATCAGATTAGTATGGATTGCTAGAAAAAGACGTCAAGCATGTGTGTGTGCATTGTGTCTAAGTTATGACTGAATAACCACAGTATAAAACTATGTGACTGCCCACAAGAGAAAGGTCTGACCTGAACATTTCTTGTTCAGTAGTAAGGTGTACATGGATAGACTGTTTTTTAATGATTTTTTTTTTTTTAATTGTGGTAAAAATGATACACACATACTATATATATATATATATATATATATATATATATATATATATATATATATATATATATATATATATATATATATATATAGTTTTATTGTCAATTGGATAATTATATCATAGTTGCTCGCTGGGTATGAACGTGAATAAAAGTGAGTAGTGTAAGTGGTCAACGTGCAGTCTTTTTAAAAAAATTAATTAAAAAAAATACAACTTCTTCCACTTACCGTCCCTTACCTATTCCACATTGCCCCTGTCTGTAGAAGCAATTTCCCACAGCAATAGAAGTTATAATTATCCTGATGTTAATCGCTGCAAGATGACTACAAGGGATTGGCCTTTCCCCTCCTAATTCACTCGCAGATCTTATCTCCCTGACAGGTTCTGTCAGACCGAGGGATCCCGAGCTGGGAGAAGGATGTTTTTCTCAAAACTAATTTGCTAGAAAATAGAATAGAAGTATTGCTTCTTGGCAGGGTGTTCAAAGGAGGCAGCAAGTTAATCCATGGGACAAACGTTGTTTTGCAACCACAGCAATCTGTCTACAATTAGGAAAATAACAAATGGCATTGCTGTTTCAAAATCTGACTTACAAAATAAACCTCAACAAAAGCACCACACATTTAGTTATTTATACCCTGACACTAAAATGTATGGCATATTGCCAAACAATATTACAAAGAGTTACAATACTGATTTTTTTTTTTAAGTGCCTACATTGGGTATTAATTGCCCAATCGGTAAGTAACACACTTTTGGGGTTAATATTTAACCTTCTAAATGTACTATTTGCAAAAGTGTAATTTTGTTAAAAATGAGGTGGGCTTTTCTGAAAATGGTCTAGCAAGAAATAAGGTGTTCTTAAAGTGAGATAAGATATGTCTTAAGCAGACCTACTAACTAACCAAGAGGAGTGCCTGCAGCATCAATCCAGATGGTTAAAGCTTAACAAATACCATAAATATATTCATAAATAGTTATAATAATAGTCTGGGGTATCCATTGGTTTTCTGTGGCATCAAAATTGAATGTGCAGACATTAAAACAAGCAAATATGATTTTTTCTTTTTTTTTCATACAATATTAATATTAATATTAGGAAAAAAAATATATAGATACCTCTGGGTGTCCAAATGTTGTTCACAATTTAAGATTCCTAACTATTGTGGAATCTTGTGCAGGCAGGAGATTTCTACACAAATCCAATTTTGAGTTCAAATATACATTATTGCTTTGTTGTTGTTTTGTAAATGTACTGTGCTCTACACACATATAGAACCAAACATTTTCAGTTTGTTTTGAATTCCAGAATTGATGAGACAGACACCTCATGTTAACATGTTCGTGAACTCCATTCAGGGAGAACCTGCTGCAACATGTTCAGACCAATGGTTGAAGTTGTTTTTAGTTTATTTTAAAAGGAATAAGTTGTCACTAGTAACAAAGTAGGTGCACTTAAGAGCATTAAACAAACATTGTGAGTTCATTATTGTTTTAAAACATATATTCTAAAAAAATTATAACACTATGTAACACAATTTTTGTTCCTGGGTAGTAAGTGTTATTTCCTAATCGCTTATGCCTCAAAATTAAATATTATTCCCCACAAACTTTGCTTTTGTGACCAGGACAATGATATTTTGAAACTGACCTATTTCCAATGAGAAAACAGTCTTTTCGTTTACATAAAGTCAGAAAAAAACAACATATGAATCCAAATTAACATGTGTTTATACTAAAGTAATACAAAAATGACTACAAAAGATTTAGAAGTGAGTAGTTTTTCGGGATTTACGATTATACTGTAAATCACTTTCACGAATCAGATTTGACCTTTGCCTCAGACAGCTTAGGGAAGAAGTCTTGAAGGTACTTGAAGGCTGCCGACTACTTATCTAAAGCTCTGACAAATTGTTTCAGAAGGCCCAATTTGATGTGCAGTGGTGGCATCAGCACCTTCTGGGGATCCACCAGTGGCTCCCACTTGACGTTGTTCCTCCCCACAGAGAACTCAGTCCGCTGTGGCCAGTCCCGCCGGTGGTATTGTGCCTTGGTGTCCCTGCTGTCCCAAAGGCAAAGATAGCAGGGAAACTTGGTAAAACTGCCTTGGAGACCCATCAGGAATGCCACCATTGCAGCCTCTTGATGCCATCTCAGAAAAATTCAGATATGTATCCACTTAGGCAGCTGGAACTAAAATGAACTGGTGGGCTTAAGGCTCCAGTATTTATACTACTATTTATATTACTGGAAAGTGTAGAAGTTACTTCAAGTTTACTCAGCACTGAATCTATCTGGAATGTTCTGGAAAATAGGTAAATTTCAAAATATCACTGTCCTGGTCACAAAAGCAAAGTTTGTGGGGAATAATAGCCATTTTCTATACTTTTGAGGCATAAGCAATTAGGAAATAACACTTACTACCCAGGAACCAAAAAAAAAGAAACAATTATTACACGGTGTAATTCATACCAAATAAACCTCAGGTCCATTAAATTATATATAATAACTAGTTATTCCTTGTAGATAATTTGTATCCATGGTTACTATAAGTAAGTATATTAGCATTTATTAACATACTATATTAACATTTTAAATGTATAGCAGTTTACAGCTACATGTGCTATTATTGATTATTACACTTATGTTTGATGAATAACTAACCCAACTTATTCTCATAGTTCTCTGGTTTCTGTTCAGCTAGAGTATATTAAGTTATTTAACTTGTTTCCAATTATCAGCTTTGTTAGCTGTCACGAAATAGCAACCAAAACGACAGCTTGTGACAACCAGTCTTTTAGCTGTAGCTCTATCTAAACAGAGAAGTGTTAATGAATGAATTGGAGACAGGGAAAGGCAAAAACTATGTGGCACCTCCAGTTCTTTACATAGGCTAGTTCATACCATTGACTCAACAGGTTTTTTCTTCTCCCAGGGGGAGGATTCATTGCCCTGGCAAAGAAATGTATTGCAAAGGTAGCCAGTACATCGAATGCTTGTGCACCCTAGTTAAGGGAGTCGTGTTTCTTCTTGTTAGATATTGGACTTGTTTACAGGAAGTATGACTTTAGAGGTCACAGTAAGTGCAGCCCTGTTATCATAAGATAGACCGCACCTGATTTCAACTTTTGCAGCAAGAACCAACTAACATAGATTAAGAAATAAAGGAATATTTAACCTATTGTAATAATATATATATATATATATATATATATATATATATATATATATATATATATATATATATATATATATATATATATATATAATATTATTATATATTGAAGATCGTCTGTCTGGTTTTCATAAAAAAAGATTTATTTCATTTAAAAAACATTTAACCTTTAAACTGTGTGTATTGCTGATATTGTGTATTGCTGATATTGACACAGTATCTTTTGAATTATAGAGCTTGTTGGGTCGGACATCATTTGGTTTTATATTTTCTACAAACCACTTTGGCTTGATGGTTTTTATACCTCCACATACCCTTTGTATTCAGCGCATACTAAATATAGCTTGCTATCAAATCTCTGTTCAGGTACGCTGTCTCAAAAATTACATTTAAAATAAAGCTGTATTTAATATAATGTGCATTGCTACACACTTTCGTTTAATTAATTGTTCAAATTCAGCTGTTTTAATTTAGGTTTAAGCATACTTTATTAGCCTAACATTGTACTTGTTATGTAATATAGAATAGAGTTATATATATATATATATATATATATATATATATCTATATATATATATATATATATATATATATATATATATATAATATATCTTTTGTCTCCATAAATAGTTCTAAAGAGCTTTCTGCTAAAATGTTATTTGATGCTTAAAGAACAACTTTGGCCTCGGGGGAAACTATCTTACTGTCTGAACAAAATCTAGATCAAGGGAGAACAATAAAAGTTTTTTTTTTAAATGATCAGATTTGTGTTTCAGCATTTTTAAGTAAACACAGCAGTATAATGAAGCTTTGTGCCTTAGTTTGCTTTGCTGTCAGACTGATGATTACCCCCACACAGCTCAGAAGAAACAAAGGGGTGTCCTCCGATCCCATGACCTAGTCAACTTTCTCTCTAACACCCAGGGACTTGAGAGAGGATGTCACCAAGCTACTGGCCTCTGGAGGACAAAGGCCAGCCCTGTAGGTGTCCACTCTGAGCTTACTGGGCGCCTGGCCAGCAGGGTTCGCTGTAACAAGATGAGGAGAAACAGCCCCTGCTGGTTTTGCCTCCCGAACCCATGGGAGCGCCAGAGCCAATACGAAGTAGGGCTTTCAATTAAGCCTACAAATAGCAGTCGATTAATTGGGCACACAAAATATAATCGATTGAATAAATATTGATGATTGTACCGCTCATATAAATTTGCGTTCTCCTTCCCCCTCCCCAGTTAAGTGAATGCTTGTTCACAACAATTGAATGTGAGGGGTAACTAACAGTAATATTTAACTGCCCATTTACTAGTGATTATAAGTAAACCCAGAAAACAGAAGCACTTAATATACGATACACTTTTATTATTATTATTATTATTATTATTATTATTATTATTATTATTATTATTATTATTATTATTATTATTATATTATTTAAAAAAAAAAAACTTTATAAAATACATGCTATAAATTCTATCCAGCTATAGACTCACATACTGTTTAAACATGACTAGTAATCAATGAATCTTTTTTTTAAAACTGTTTATACAACATTTACACTAGACATTTAAATTAGGTGGGTTAAAATAGGTGATCAGTTCAATTGTGAAAAACAAACAACTGCATGAATGAAATCATTTGTTAGATAGAACAAAGCTGTGACTCCTTCCTAAACTTGAAAATCAAACAAGTGTTATCAGATACCTCGTAACTATATTATTCCTACATTTGCCAAAGCTTTATGGATTTACAGTATGAATGGCTAAAAACGATTCAAACATATGAGCTGTATATCTACAGTTGTTAAGTCCACATAGCGTGTACTTATATTTAACTCAATATTTCATTCCCTGTTTTGCTGTCACTTAGGTCATGTTTACTTGTCATGGCACAGTGTTGTACAATAGACATTTTGTCTTATCGTTTTTTATCTAGTGTTTGGGTTTCTACATGTAGCACATCAGAGATGGCTGTGTATTTGCTATGATTGCAGCTCATTCAGCGATGATGCTGATATGATATATATATATATATATATATATATATATATATATATATATATATATATATATATATATATATATATATATGTATTTCTATACATGTATTTTCATCTAACATTTTCCAGTATAAATTTTATTTAATTACATATACTGTATACAGTAGGAACACAATATTGTTTGTGATGATTTAGGTGCAGTAGCACCTGCATGAAATAAACTTCTACTATCACGCACATAAAAAATAAAATGACAACTCATGATAAGATATTAAAATATCTTATCATTTTGAAAAACACTGAGGAAAAAACACACACACACACACACACACACACACACACACACACACACACACACACACACACACACAAAACATCAATAAAGCCAAGACATAATGTGTCTAGATGATGTACAGGATGAACTTCAACTTTTTAGTATTTGTTTTGATTGTTTTCTCAAGTGTTTCTGAGTAACAGGGGGGAAGAAAATCAAGGCCCAAGCTACTTATTGCAGCAGGCCTACCATCTTCTTACTGTAATATTTTTTTTTAACCAATTTATTGCATATTAGATATATAAGGTGGCTCATTAAGGATACAAAACATGCTCGTGAAACATGAGACAGGGCTAACAAAAAGAATCCAAAAATAGCAATGGTAAAGAATAATTAAACACACAATTATTTTTCAAAATTAGGATACAGCATGTGTTGCGTGGTACGGAACAGAAGAGAATTCTATTTGTGTAAGAACAATTTCCAGCCTGTAGAAACATCCTGTGAAAACTCAATTTGCACACAACATACCTGCAATACATTTATTATAAAGTTAAAATGCTACTGAGTTTTAAAATGTTTAATTAACAGAGATAGATTTAATATTTGGATTGTATTTTCAAATTCTGTCTAATTATTAAATATAAATTATGTATTATACTTTTTTTTTTTTTTTTTTTTACTTTTCAATATACAGTATATATAACTGAATAGGTTTATTGTTCTTATCATAAGTAACTCTCAAATTGACATTAAAAAGGAAGTCACAGACTGCTAGATTTAAGTTTTAGCAGCTCCAAACTTGAACTGAATAATACTGAATAATGCCGAGGTACAGAGTGAACAGGGCTACATTTGTCTGAGTGGATTATTGAAACCTTATTCTGGGAAAACTCTATAGCCTGATATGATTTAAACAAAAGTCTACCTAACATGCTAATTAGAATCTGAACTCAGGTGTTAACCCATGTGATTGAAAGTGCAGGTTGTGTAATTGCTGGCAAGGGGCCCATGTTAGACACAGCAGTAATTATTGAATTAGTATAAAAGTTCAAGCAGAGCTTCAGATTTCAGATCATTACCAAGCTTCCTGATGAACAGTTAATCCTGATGAGCCTGGGTGGTTTTTTTTTTTTTTTTTTTTTTGGGGGGGGGGGGGGGTTTGCACACCTGCAAATGTTTGTGTGAGGGTTGGCATGACAAATGAATTTCACATTACACAGGAATCTTGTCATTGTACAATACAAAAATATATAATACAGAACTGGAAAAAAAAAAAGTGATAATACCAATTCACCTGAACGGCATTCTCATTATACAGCGCACAGATCTAACTGACTGCAGCACTATGAAGAGGTAGCATTGCAGCACTCAATTGGCCAAGTAATGTTTCAGGTAATGTTTGTTTTCAGTTTTAAATGACTAGGTTTTGTAGGTTCAGAAACATGTTTTTTTCCCCAAATGTTAATTTTTAAGTAGATAGCCAAGTTGTCTATTGATTGACAGTTAGGAGTGAAAAATATTGGTTTAAATACAGAAAGTGACCTTAATGTACCTGAATGTAAATCCATAGAACTTCCCATGCTAAGACACTTTTATAACAGTGTCACCTCTAAATGGCCTTAGAAATACGTGCTAGAAAAGCAGCACAATGCCCGACCTTGGGAGTGCTCAGCAAAAGACTATGGGGTAGGTGTACTAAGATGGGCCAGTCGCAGCACAAACATACAGCAATTTGCTTTGTCGTTGTGACACTTAGCAAAATATGCATTTTGTTGTACGAGAAACTAAGAGAAAATATGTTTATGAAAAGAGCTGCAATATACTAATTTAAATATTTGTTTCTTCTTCTTAACCAGAGCTCTAGTGCAACATTGTTCAAATAAATAGCGTCAGTTGAGTTGTGGTTTGCTGCAGCAGTGGGTGCCCAAAGGATAACGTCTATACATGCAAGGGTGCGAGAATCAAAATAACATTGTTTTTGTTCAGTGTAAATGTCATCTGTACAATGCAGTCTATTCTGTGTTCATTTTACCTCTGAAAGGCAGTTTTATCCCATCTATAGTGGGGGTCCCTACCTTCAAATAAAAACCGTGTTTCTATCAAAAAGCTTTTCATAATTACACAATAGTCCCTCGTTAAACCGGATATGTTTGTCTGACTTAAGGAGGTTGGGTTTTAAAAATACAATAAAATCACACACACATATTTATAGTGCTCAGTGTATTTTAAATGTATGAATCATTGAGCTGAAATAACTTTAATGTGTTTTAGGTAGGTTACACACTGCATTATGATTATGAACAAAAATCTTTTCAGTATGCCTATACAGTATACAGTGCAGTAATAAAATGAAATAAACACCTTTTTACTTTATTATTATTATTATTATTATTATTATTATTATTATTATTATTATTATTATTATTATTATTAACTTGGCAGCCTAGACAATTTACATAAAATAAATCATGGTGCCATATTGACATTTACAGGAGAAAAGTCAATTCTTGGTAATATAAATTTTAAAGGACCAGCAACAAATTGTGCATTATACCACCAATTCATATTATCATTAATAGTCTATAAGCCCAATGTATACTGTCCGTTTTTTTATTTTATTTTAGTTAGTGAGGGGTGCAGTGTTAAATTGTGTACAATTACAAACCACCTGCACATTACTAGAATAGGTGTGTTTCTAATTCCTATACAGATGCTCAGAGTGAGCTGGAGGGGTTAGCGGCACATGTGTCCAGTCTATTGCTCCCAGCACGTTGGGGAAACCAGAAATGGCATAGAAATTTGTTTTCAAGGCTTGTAAGTACACCATGCTTTTAGGGAAAAATAGGTTTTCGCCTCAAAAATGCATTGAGCACAACTGGCAACGCACGATAAAAAGCGGACAGGGAAATGCAAGCAACAATTGTGGATGCTTAAAACATGCTTTCAAAAGTTCTTAACAAATTGATGCAATTGTAAGTGTCGCAATTGCCTGCAGCTTTCGTACATCTCATTATAATATTTGAGAACCCTCATTTGCACTATCTCCGCCCCATTTTTGTGAATTATGTCCATGTTCATCTATGCTTGAATCACAAACAAAAACTGCTGCTGCAAAGCATTCCCTAAAAAGTCGCAAATAGCACAGCGCTTGTTTAGTGCATTTGACCCAAGACTTCTGACTCATTTGCAACTGGTTTGCGTCTGTTACGACAGACACAACCCTTTAGTACATCTAATGTGCATACTGTATGTGTTGCATACAACATCCTAAACAATGGAGGAACAGAATGAACTTGTTTATATATATATATATATATATATATATATATATATATATATATATATATATATATATATATATATATATTTCAGTTTCTCAGTCTTCTGTAATGTTTTTTTTTTAACTTTTGAGGTGAACCTGTGCTGGCTATCGCTGATACAGAATAAATAGATTAGCCATAAAGTAAAGCAAACACAGAAAAGAAAACATCATATTATATACCCTGCAGAGATTAATGAACAAAGGAAAATATTTGTATTATGCATTTAATTTACTTTAAGACTGAATAGCCCTACAAAAGGATATGGTAATAGTCAAATATGAATTCAGTATCCAAAGCCCTTTATCCAAAATGCCCACTACACCTCATAAGTGTCCCCCAACATTATCTAGCAGTAGGAACTCTAATGGGAATAAATTTCCTTTTATCCCCACCCGTATTTATTTAAACAATGTCAGTGTCTCCAGAGAAGTTCAAATGCAGTAAAATAAGGGACGGTGGTGGTGTAATATTTATTTGTATTCAATGAACATGTCATCCATGTATGCTTAATTGTACTTCTATTTTCCTAAAATGTTACTGGTTTGATAAGTAATTATCCACTTTGACAAAAGTAATCCAAGAACTTGACATTCAGACCGGATTTGAAGGATCTGAATGCTTCCTAACTGCAGGTATGTGACATAAAGGAGCTGTTTCTTTACCCTGTCAAATCGTTATCTTGCAGAGTTAATGCAACACTTTCTTATACTAACATTCAAACAGTATGAATGAATGGTGTGCAGCGGGAACATCAGCTTATTACTTTATTTGTGGTAAAGCTATTTTTTTTTTTTATTATTACCATTATTATTTGTAAAACTGTAACTTAAACTGTCAAAACAGTTCA
The DNA here is from genome assembly GCF_017654505.1 of Polyodon spathula. NCBI lineage: Eukaryota > Metazoa > Chordata > Actinopteri > Acipenseriformes > Polyodontidae > Polyodon > Polyodon spathula. The sequence continues at coordinate 36,639,824 of NC_054544.1, forward strand.
ATGATGTTGTAATTGCAGTAGCTTTTTAGTACCTCCCTTGTAAAATGTAATTCTTAGAATTAGGAGACTTTCTGCTTACATAAAATCCATGTACTTATGGCTTGCTGACATGATTAATTCACAGCTTTGTTCAGCTTTGGCCACGCAGTCTCTTTTTTTTATCTGCTGGATAGAATTTTGTGTTTAACTAAAAACACTGAAAAGCACCACCTGGTAGGTTACACCCTTGCCCACATATCTAGCTTATAAATACATAAATACTATTCACTGAGAGATTTACACCGAAATGCCTTGTGAGGGATGGAAGACTGAAATTAATCCAAAGAACTGTCATCACTTTACCCTGATCCAAATAAGCAGGTATGAGTATCCAGAATAAGCTTTAAAACAACGAACCAGACGGGTAGTAGCCTGATCACCTTTTGACATTGTCTATGGAATGCACACCAAATTTTAATCTTTGTTTTACTGCTGCTAAAAATCAATGACACATACTTGGAAAACAAATTTGAACTTCATTGTTGATCGCTGGTGGCTCAGCACGTTTCACAATTATACAAGTAAACTTAAAAATCATGATCATTGCATAGTAAGAGCCATCAATTAGAGAAAGTCTCTCATAGCTAATATGTGGAAAATGTCCACCAAAACAAGAAGGATACAAATGGTGGGATACCATGGTTACTGATGTACAGTTGTAATCTACAGTAGACATTGTTTTCTAGGCTCAATGGAGATGACATTGTGGTGCTTTGTTCTTTTATGGTGTTTGGTAAAATTACTAAAACAAATCAAACTAAAGCACAGCACTAAAAAGTACTCACATAACAACTGGTAACGGATACTAGTGCACTTCCATTACTGACCTTGTTCTCTGTCGTGAATTTTAATATGGTTTGCTCTCTCTGTTACAAGGGTTCCAATTAAACACATGTTAAAAGACACGGCAGCAAAGCTTTCTCATGCTAAAATTAGGATCTGTTTGTCTAACAGAACAGAGACAAAAAATGTGTTTACTTTTAGAACTTTGCTGTATATTTTATCCTTAATGGGAATTGGTAAAACATGATTTATAAATATCAAACAAAAATTGAAAATATTAATGATCAAGGATATTACAGCAAACATCTTTTAGGGACATTGTTTTCTAAAAAGGAACACAAACTAGCATTTAAAATATATCAAGAAACAACTTGTGGACCTCAGTGTCAAAACAGGCTGACTTGCAAAAAGGTCAAAATTGGAAGTTCCTTGTCTCTGTTTTGCTAGACATATACATTTACTGAAGTTCTGATGGGTTACTTGCTGCTTGCTTACTACGCTATACCCCCAATCAGTTATCATGACAGTCTGTGAAATAATTGAAATGAGCACAATATGGTTGTGAGTGATGAGATATTTGCAATCCTACAGAAGACAGTTTCAGACATACCTGATGACTAGTGTTTTCTACTCATTCCACAGACCATCATGACCCACATTTAGGTAAGCAGTACAGCCACCATTTATTTGCTCTCCTACCTGCAACAATCACGCATTGAAACTTAAAATGAACTGACCCATGTTACCACTGTCTGCAACATGACTGATTTACTTATTGCAACAGCAATATAAAACAGTTCTTATGTGCGTGGGTGAATTCATTATTTTATTTACAATGTTTCAATGATGATAATAATTTCCATATGGTTTGAAAATGAACACTTTTTTACCTTAAGACAATCACATTTGCAGTTCCAGTATGTACCACTTGTGGATTGGGCTGCATTTCTATAAATAGTTTAATTAAACCTTACCATTTATCTTGCAATCAAACCAGTGTGTAAATGTGTCTAGCTTTTAAATTTTTAATTTTTTTATCTGAGCTGAGACACAAAACAAGTACAATACGTACCTGTTAGATAATATCCATGATCTACCAAGTTTCAAAAATATTAGTCAGGAAGCTCTATAAATATAAATACATGAACACTCAAAATGCCTCACATTGTTGCCTTTATTAATTAAATGTGATTTTATTATTATTATTATTATTATTATTATTATTATTATTATTATTATTATTATTATTATTATTATTATTATTATTATTACAATCATACTGTAGTTAGTTTGATGTCTATTATGGTAGGAATAATTAGTACATGAAGTCTATAAATGTGTTATAATGTTTTTAATACACAATGTTTTAAAATATATAACTGAAACATTCTAAACCTTTTTTCATTACTTTATAAAGCTCATATTTGGTGTGGAATGATGTGGTAATAAACTGGTAATTGTATAACAATCATCAATAGCATTAATAAAATGATTATAATTGCCTATTATTATTATTATTATTATATATTATTATTATTATTATTATTATTATTATTATTATTATTATTATAATAATAATAATAATAATAATAAATACCAAAGCACACAAAACAAGCAACATGTTTTTCATTCTTATGTAATTACAGAATAGATATTAGTATGGAAATTGATAATATACAAGTGTATTTTGTAACAGTACATATCCTAAATAGAGGATAAAACATATGCCCATGTTTTAACATTTCAGCTTTTCAAGTCAGTGACAATGACATTTATTAAAGAGATTAGGCTGTCGTTATGTTTTTTTAAGATGTGGTGACTCATTGGGATGGTTCTAAAGGTACATTTCTTTAAACCCTTTCATGTTAAAATCCATTAAAAGGTTAATAGCTTCAAATAATAATAAAACAAGTTTTCTTATGAAAATGAACGGAACTAGGAATTGAATGTTGTGTTTTCACAGTTAATCCAGAACTGGAGTACATTTTACACACCCTTTAACAGCTGCAGCAAGTTTGAACCTAGAATCCCACTGTTTGATGTGGATTATACATTCAAATTTGAAGTCCTCCTAAACTGTGCATTTAGGTGACTTGGGAAATAAAAGAGTGAATACCGGTAGCCCGGAGTCACAAGCATTGTTTGGAGGAAATCAATGTCATACAAAAATGACTTAAATGACAAAACCAACAGAGGTATGGCAATATCAAAACACAACATACAGTAAGATCCTGAGCAATAGGGGCCCTCTTTGTTGTTTACAGCTGTAAAAATATAATCACACAGGCTTCTAAACATCAAGGCACCCGTGCTTAGTGTGTTTTGGTTGTTTTGTCCATCCGTGTCTAAATTTGGTGATTAGTTTTCTTTGATATGTTGTGATAACATTTTACAAGCACAAATTTAAATTGGAATTCAAAGTTTCCACATAGAACAAGGAGTTATTGGTAGTCAGAAGGCTGTGCAATATTTTTTTGAATTGAGTTCACCAGTCAATAAAGCACTGTAATGTACTCCCTGAAAAGGCATCTTGGGAAAATCATGTTTAATAATGTCATTGATATTTAAAGGCCTGACTACGCTGGTCATGACAATCGCTTTCAGGTAATACCCCTTCTGTTAGTGTTAAGGTGTGTCATATAGGCTGGAGCGAAATAGTTTGAGAAAAGTCTCTTTAGGGTGAGAAAAATTATCCAGCAAATTTTACCATTAAAAATGAACAGTGTAATCCAACTTCTAACCTTAACACTAACAAAACAAAGTACATTATTAGGTTCTGAGCATTAATGTATAACCAGGTGTTTCTAGACAGAGATAAAATTGTCGTCATTGAGTGCAGAATATGATGAAGGTTAATACAGAGATGACAAGTGTGTTTGTCCAGGGATCCCTACAGCAGGAGCTTGCATTTGAACAGAGTCTGTAAAACCTATTGTAATACAGCAACCTTATGCTCCTGGTTCATTCCAGCCAGGTTGATGTCAGATCAGTCCTCTGCATCTATTGCTATGGTTCAGTGCACTCACATTGGATTTTCACCCTAAATAATTTATGCAGGATGGATTTTGAAAACATGAACTGCACCAATTGGTGTCAAATTTAAAATTTGTTCCTCTTAAATTATTAACCTTTTAATAATATACTGAGAGCTTGTGTGTTTCTTGAGATGATGAATGACTTATTTTGTGTCCATCAATGAAGAAATAGAGTGTGAAAACAGTGTTGTCCATATCAGAGCATTTCCGTGCCAACCTTGAATAAACACAGGCCTATATGACCCCATATTGAACTGTGTAGCAATCACAAATCAAACGTTATCTATACTATATAAAAATAAAAGAAATAAATGTACTGGAACTATATTTATTTTTGGCTTATTACTTATTTTTGTAATAATTAAAATAAACCTTACGAAGGAACAGAGTATACATTTCCATCCACTGTTAGTACACCCAGTACAAAAGATGCATTCCCAAAAACATGTTTGATTTTAATTACTTCCTTTGAAATAGCCAGGGGTCACAGAGGGCACATGTTTTGTCAAACATTAAAATTTTAATCTGTCGATCATTTACCTCCAAGCAGCCCTTCAGTTCACAATATCTCACCAGGGAGGTTACCACAACTGTAGTGGTCAAAGATGTCTTGAGGTTATCACTCCCATACCCAGTGAACAAAACACACTCAAAACACAACACAATTCACAGGCTTTACATCAAATAGACATACAGGACCAAGCACGACCTCCTTGGACTGGTGAAACAATGTAGGGCCTACTAATTAAATTAATTTCCCCCATACAGCGTTTAGCCTTTTTTAGGACTTAATTGTTTTAAAATGTATTTATTTATTTTATTGAATATACACACTTTTCAATATATTTTGTTTTATTAAATGCAGCACAGTACCATATTCCACATGTACAGTGTTTTTTAAGTGATATTAAAGAAAGTTTTACATGAAATTGTCAAATATCGGCAAGAAATCACATAAATTAGCTAGTTTTGTGACACATCCAGTTGCTTAATATAATATGTCTTAGATTTACATACATATTCACATGTTTTAATTGCTTTATATGTCTAAAACAATTTACATGTGTGAAGACTTATGTATTTCTATAATATATAGGTAGTTAAAATAAATACATTAATATCATATTTATCTAACAACATTTGAATAACAATGATTTATTTTTAATATTACTTAATCGTAATCTCACCCTATAATAGTGGATTAATTGGATATTGTATTGTAAAATAGTAAAACGAATTAGAAACTACAACAGCATTAAATGGCATTCCAATGCTATGGGCTTTTATCTACAATTCGAATGCGTTCATTTCAGCAATGTTTTGTTTTCTAAGCACAGTCAATAAGATTTTTGCTATAAAGGTTTTATGTTTGCTCTTTACCTTTTGTTGGTAACTAAAAATGGTCCAGCATTCTAAACATTTTAACCTGTTGCAGATTCAGGCAAATTTCATTACCTCTGGCTTCTTTCATCTACCATATGGTCTGCCATTCATTAACCAAGCTCTAATGAGAATTGCTTTTGCACGTAATATTCTTATGATTATCATGGGATAAACAAATTTATCATACTTGTTTCGCTAATGTATTCAAGCAGGTTCACAGGGGAAAAGATTAATCATCTAAAAAGCTACCTAGTGGCTTTCTTTATGTCAGTGGATCCGAAAATATGCATGGAACAACCAACTGTTGCTATGGCTGCAGATACCTTCTCTCCCTTTGTGAGGTAAATGTCAGCTCCCAAGCTGATTGGCTAAAATTAGATAACCCTACTGGCCAACCATAGGGAGTTGGGAAATCCTTTGAAGAACCAAAAATGGAATTTTCATTAGGAAACCCAGTAAGTAAACGCTGATGTGCTTCACTATAATTAAAGTGTTTTACTTTTTAAATAAAACAGAAACGGCTGATAATACAACCTGTCTTCTATTATTTACATTAACCAAATCAGCTTTAATCCATTTGGTTAGATTTGCATGAAAATAAAGCAATCCCAACTGTTCTATTTAAGCTCTATTGCAAATACATGTCATGTGTCATTTTAGGCAGGGTCATTCAGAGTTGGAAGAAATCTAAAGGAGGTCATCTTACATGCAATGTCAATCTTTGGTGTTTCAAGCCAACTCCAAATTAATAAAGACAAATGGAGAGCTGCCAGATCATCTGTGAGCACAAATCTTCCTTTTTAAATATCGATGACCAACATTTGAAAATGCTGAGTCAGACAACCAAAATGCATTATCCAGCGCAACTAAAGAATTTCCTTAGGATTATTTTTTACTAGATGCACATTGCATTTGCAAACAGCTGACCCTGTTATAACATGCATTAGAGGACGATACTAGCTGGTTGTACAGTGTTTCAGCTGGTTAAAAAGAATTAGCCCTGCTTATTTTAAAATAAATACATCATCTTTATTTAACATATTAAAATTACGTTGACGTAAGGTTTTCTCAATAGGTTAAATATTAATATTACACGCATATCACAAATCTTCACAGTTTGCTATAAGGTAGTACAGCTTGTTAAAAATCCTGATTGGCTTGAACTGCTTGAGAAAGATTAAGACTTAAAAAGTGACATCATATCCTGTGGATCCACTTCCTCTGATGTAAATACTGCAGCATCATTAAAATCAAGCTCAACATTCAAATCAAAGTTCAAACTTTTTAAATTTGTAACCTTTTTCCTTTGTGTATTGTTATGCATTCGGTAAATTGCATTCTTTATTTAATGTTGCATTGGGTCTAGCATGGACATACAAATAGAAACCAAAAGTGTTTTTTAAGAGTTATTGCATAAAAGTACCTAAAGCTTTGAATATCGAATTGTTTTAGTAGTAGTAGTCTTGTTTCAGCGGTCTTGATTAGCTTGTACCTGTAAAAGTTTCAGAAAGTACAATATTTAAGCTATATAACCCTCACTGGAACGCATTAGTGTCTGGTAAGGGCAAATTGAATGTTTTGGCTATTTTTGGTGATCTGCAACATAAGGTTAACCTGATTTTAATTTGCAATAGGTAGAAATGTATTTTTAGTGCATTGTGCATCATTAAGATGCTTGACAGTTACATTTCAGTAGTCAGGTTTCCTTAGGGCAAGCAGCTGTTGAATGGCCACCAGTGTCAAATGCAACCAGAACATGGAAAGATATTTGGGTTTTATCTTCTAAAACTGTAACTGACAACTGGACAGATCTGTCGGTCACATTGTGTGAAGGTTAAAGCTGCAGGATGCTTTCTTACACCTACCTTTGTAAGGTGTGAGGAGATTACCCTCTGACATGGGAGGTGTCAGTTGCCTGTAGAAGAAAAGGCTAGGTTTGTGTTGTACTTTTCCAAGTGCTATTATCAGCATAATTTTCATTCCTTTAAGCACTGCTAAAATTTCTAGCCTTGAGCTGAAAGTAACAGCTGGTGTGTAGAGTGAAGCTACAGAAAAGCCCCCCCCCCCCCCCCCCCCCCCCCCAACATACACACTTTTAATCCAGGACAGTGTTTCCCTGTAATCCATTTTACTGTAAGTCTCAGTTGCTCTGGGACAAAAGCTGTTGACTGGTACATGTAATTACCTCTTCTAATATTGCTTCCAACTGTCTACTCTGACTGACAGCAGTGGATGAGGTTTGGTGACAACATCAAACGGTTCTCTAAAACCAATCTCATTTCTTATTTTTTTTTGATTGTCTATAAGACCCTCAGTTTTATAAGAAATTGGCTAATTCAAGAGGAAAACAAGTTTTATCTCTCCTGTAAAAAAAAATAAACAAACAAACTGCACCCAGTTATACTGTATAGTAATACTAATATTTAATACATGTAGGAAATAAGCTTTGAGGCACACATACTCTAAATACTAGTGCTTACATTCTTGCATGTTTTCAATTCTGTGGGGAAATAAAGTCATTCTCATTTTTAAATGGCTCTTTATTGTCAGCTGTTGACCTCCTAGGCCAAATTAAACCAAGCCTGATACTTATAAATGACTGCACAATCATAGCCTTTTTGAAACAACTATCCAGCTGACAATTTGTGCCTTCATCTACATGGCTGTCTCCTGTCTTGGTTAGTTTGTGTCCAATTATAGCCTGAGCAATCCCAGACCACTGTCAACCGTTTTCGACAATCAACAGTTACTTATTTGTATTCTCGCAACTTTTTGGGGTTCCAAAAGAACACCAATATACTTGATTTTATGTGACATATTCAGACAATTGTGCAATAGTATCAGTGTATAATTATGCCAATTATATTAGTCAAATTACATTTCTCCACTGAAAAAGTTAATTGCGGTAAGAAAAGAAATGGATGTGGCTAAATCCATCTTGATTTAACTGAGCTTGCTAAAAATAAGAGATATAATCATCTCAATATGTAGTTACTTTGAAGATTTAACAGGCTTATATATTGCAAAGGCTACTGTCACATACAGGCATGATACATACATACATTCCTGCATGTATACATACTAGGCTTAATATTAAAGATTAAGCACAATTATAGCAGGAATAAGTTACAAAGAAATAGAAATAAATTGAATATGTATTAAGCATTTTAATATACATTGTATGTAGGCTATTTATCCAATTAATTATATTTTCTTTCTTTCGATGAAATATTATGTGTTGTCCTCAATTCTATAGTTTATGTGAAAGTGTAATGTGAATAATAACAGTGATATCTTGGTGCTCTTCCTGCCTCTTTGTGCTGCAGTGCTGAATAGGTGAGCTTCCACTAGCAATTAGTCATATCAAGAGATCAGACCATTCAGAGGTAATATATCAATTACAAAGTGTTTTATATTAAAACCATTTAGCACAGTATTATGTCCTCTTTAATTTCATGTTCTAGTGCAGGAAATGCAACTGATGTGACACAGACTTATCATCTTCCTTTGTGGTTTAAGATGTTTGCAAATTAAACTTTTTACAAGAAAATAAAATACAATAATCTAATATATATATATATATACAGTGCCTATAGAAAGTCTACACCCCCTTTCTACACTTCCTACACAACCTAAAATATTCTCGAAATATGTAGAAAATTAATTTAAAAGAAAAACTGAAATAGCTTGGTTGGATACGTGTCCACCACCCCCAACCCTCCAACCATAATAGCAATCCTAAATTAGCTCAGGTGTAACCAGTTACCTTCAAAATCACACACCAAGTTAAGTGGCCTCCACCTGTGTTAAATTGTAGACTCACATGATTTAAAGATAAATTCAGCACGTCTTGTTTAGCAGAGACCATACATGGGGGCATTAGGACCCGGTAGTGGTCGGGACCAACTCCAGGTGTATTTAATAGACTAATTAGAGGATTAATTAACAATGTTTAAAAGGGTGTGAGTGTCTGTGTTTCACTGTGGGTGATAGTAGGAGTTTAGGTTTTGTTTTGTTTATTTTCTTTTTGTTGTAAATAATAAACACACGCTACAGCATTTCCTGGCATCCCTTGTCTAAAGTGTTTATTTGGAGTAGAAAAACGTGTGACCAGAGGGCAGTCCGTCACAATATATCTAGATAGTACTTGTTATACAATAAAATGGAAAACAAATTAAGCATAGCACTCATTTCATAATGTTTATATAGGTTTAATTAAGTAGCACTATTTTTCAAATTGTATGTAAGTCGTGTTATTTGTTTGTGTTCATGTATAATGACATTAGAAGACAGCATGATCCCTTGGCCTTTGACCATAAGAAGAGGAACTATTAAGAATCTTCCAAGCATTACTCCTTTTTCTTGATGCTTTGAGCCACAGTCACTTAAGTAGTGTTAATCATTACCAACCCTAAAGAGTAAGTAGCGGGGTTCTGAAAAACATAGCGTTATACATCCCTGTGTGCTGCTACAACTCTTTGAATAACGTACCTGTTTTCATTGTTAACATCCGGACAACTTATTACACTTATAACATTAAAGTCTCAGAGCTCTTTTCAAAATGTCTGCTCTAGTGCACTGGGGTTTAAGATATGTCTTCTTAATCACTGCAGCGGAGGAGCAAATAAAAATAAATTAATAAATAACAAGTTATCTGGATTTTCTGTTCTGTACCACTTCATTGCTGTTACCTGTTTGACAATGTGAACAATATTCCGTGCGCTCTCAGTGCACTAGAGCAGACACTTTGAAAAGAGCTTTGAAACAGACTTTAAAGTTATAAGAGCAAATAGTTTTTTAAACAGTTGTAGCAACACGTGGAGACATGTAGTGCTGAATTTTCCGAACCTCACTACTTACACTTTAGTCATTTTAGCTAACAAATGGATTCCATTTTTTTTTTTTTTTAATTATAGCACACATATATTTTAATTTTTAAACATGATTTCTGGTACTACTTTAGGTCTCAGTTGCTATGCTTTGTTTTTGGGTTATCTGTTTGCATTTGCACTCCTGGGGATATTTCACCTCAGTTGTGTCTTCTGGGTCAAAGCATATTACTGGCTGAAAGCATATCAGTCATTAGGGGAAGCAGCTGATTGGTTATTGACAGGAAATAATCCAATGAAGGGGGTGGGGAAAGTTTCACTCCAAGGTAAAATGACACGGGAAGTACAATGATGTAAAAGCATACTTTGTGAATAGTGTTTTCTTTAACATAGTGTGTAACTAGATATCAAGTTTGGAAATGAAAACTGCACATTTGAGACCTACAAAATGAATAGATATGCATGACAGAGACATATTAGTTAGTTTTGTTAGCTACAATTACAATAAACACTATACTAGTTTTAAAATTGGTGACAATAAGCTAGGCCCACTGGTGACCAGCAATAAAAAAAATGATTTTAAATGTATTAATTCTCTTTTTAACTAGCTAAAACACTGCACAACCAGCTAGTATTATCCTCTAATGCATGTTACAACAGGGTCAGCTGTTTGTAAATGCAATGTGCATCCAGTTGACTAACTCATTTAATATTCTGTTTTGGTAAGGTGTTGGCACTCTAAACTGGCAATAGTGGCATCACCATCTGTCTGACTTAAGGATGGTAAGTGGGTGATTGCATGCCGGCTGGTTGGTGGCTAAGACTGACTGATTGACTGACTGAAGCAAAAGGTGTCCAGATGCAGTGATTCTATTGTTCCCAGTATTTTCTGTAATTAAGTTTTCATTTTCTCACTGGTGTTTTGGAAATGTAATAATTCATGGAAGTGTGGAGTGACTTGGTAAAGCTGATGATTACAACGTTAGTCTTTCTTTTCAGAAGGCTTTGGTTTAAAACTGCCAATCAGATGCCTGGATAGAACCAGGGTAAAATGGCAGGTGTGGTCTTCCCATTAATGCTGTATGAGGAAGCTTGCACCTATCTTGTTTCTGTCTGTGTAACCAGCACTCTAATTACACAAATAATGAATTTCCAAACACATTTTTTAAAGGAATCTTGGAAATGTATTATTGCATGTGAGGATTGCTTGAAGTAATAGACATCTTATTAATTATATTTATTTTGCTTTATTTATTTATTTTTATTTATTTATTTATTTGTTTGTTTTCTTAAAGCAAAGCCATTACTAAATACAGCTCAGTTAAATTGCCCGGGGGGGGGGCTATGACCTGACAGGTTAACAACCTTGGTGTGGTATTTGTAGATTGATGGAAAAAGCCGCATAGGGGAAATTTAGGTGCATTTTCTCTGTGTTCAAAGTGTCAGCTAAACTGATAAACAAAGAATAGTGTTGGTGTGGTCTGGCAGTAACTTCCAGGTGGGTGAAGTTAATGCAGCAGGATTCTTTAACATCTCATCTTAACCAGGAGAGGAATCCCATTTACTCTCAGTCCTTAAGCACCTTGCAAAGTCAAGGGGGCTTGCATCGGATTGTCTTAATCTTCCCTTTCTTTAAAGAAAAGGGTAAGCCAGACAGTGTCAGTCTCTATCAGTCAAATTGGTACAAGGATTTTTAGCAAAAAGTAGTTGATACCAACTTTGCAAAAAACCTGATGTGCTGACCCCAAAGCGCAGCGCAAATGCTTACATCCTAGGTAATTTAATGTGTAATCATACTTACAATTAATCCCTATGCTATGAAGGGGCCACTTCAATTTTTTATGCCCCACCTAGAGGTCAGAAATCTCTTCTGCTGCTCTCAAGACATCCAAGTAAGACTTAGTTATATGTAAACAAAGACGTTGTAGCCTCTGCTAAAACAATATTAGAAAAGCCTGTGGGCTCTCTATGGGTCAACCCAGAATATGTTTCTTATATCAGACACATAAAGTGTTTGTATTTGCCCATTGTTGTGTTTTTTGGTTTGTTTTAGTTTTTCTTTTTACCATAAATGACAATTAATCTTTGTAGCCTGTTTCAATAATACATTTCTCACAGAAACTGCTTTAAAAAACCCCAAGTAGAAGAATATTAATGTAAAGTAGACTGCAAAGGTTTTTAAACCTGACCACTTCAGAATTGGGAAAAGGGAAAATTTCTCGAATAAATAACAGTTGCTAGTATGTGTTATTTCATAACAGAAACAGCAAAGTATTGCAAATATGTACTTTTTAATTTTTGTTTATTATTATTTCAATTATACATACAAGTAGATACTTGTCTTCAGTCCCCAGACTACTTATCCTGCTTAGACCTCCATGATTCATAACCAGTTGGATCTGTGCTATTGCTTTGGGTGCTTCCGTTCACCTCTGTGGTAGACAAGACAAAAAAAAGTGCAGGTATGTTCTACTTCCTGTTGGTTTAGCTACCATCAGCTCCCCCAGGCTAGTCTTAGTAGATAAGCTCCACAGAGTTTCTGTCAGGCATGCAGATATGTAGGACCGAGTTAGCAGCTGCTACAAAAACAGTACAGACCACACAGAGTGATGTAAATCATATTTCCCTTCAAAATCATCAAAGTGATTATGAGTTAAATTAGAGGTAATAAATAAAACTAAAAGGAATGGTCTTTGCATCATGTTGTTCTAGTTAGCCTAACTCTTTAACTCTGAATTAATCCAGAAGGCTATTCCCCAAAAGATGTTTATTGACCCCAATTAACACCATCAAATACATCAAAAGCAGAGCGGAATGTTTATAAATGCTAGGGGTAGGTATAAATATATTTGTTTAGTTATTTAAAATTTGAGTATGAGTATGGGTGAGATTTAAAAAAAACAAAAACAAAACAGTAACATTCTGGGGCAAAGGCAAACAGGAGCAAATCAAACTTTCAAGTAATGACTTCATCTGTGTATCAGCATCAGCTTGCTTGGATTTTTGTGTCCTTAACTTTTTTTTTACGGTGTTTGCAATCTTTCTGAATAGTTCTGAAATCTGCTGCATTATTTCTAAGATTTTAATTTTTTTAAAATGATTTTCATCATATTGTTGTTTTTTTGCTTCCTGGACATGTGATTTTGTGATCGTACAAATAATTCTACCTACTTTATTGTAAAGAGAAAAGACTTGCTTTCATTTGGCGTCTAAGAGCTCGGTGTGGGCAGGGGAGTGGAACTCTCCCACAGATGTGTGGCTAGACCTGTTGGGTGGGTCTGTATGCGTGTCAGTCCCAGAGTTGATGGTCTTACCTGAGCATGGCTGATTGCACTGAGTGGAACAGAGGTTAACTCAGAGTGCAGGTGTGAGCAATCGATGCATATCATGGCTAATGCATCACGGGCCAAGTTCCTTGAGCTTGGACACACTCACAACTATTAACCTGGGGAATAAAATACATAAACACTTAATTCTTAAACAATATTTAACTGGAAGGGTCCAATTAGGGCTGTATTCAAATAAGTTTAAATGTGTTTTAAAAAAAAAAAAAACATACTGTACTTGTTTATTAAACTTCACAAAACAGACTTTACAAATAAGCTACTGAAAACCTATATTGCAGATGATATGTTTTATAAGAGTACCAAAGCATCACTCAAATGATATAGAATTCATAAGCCTACAAACAAAATGTTTATTCTTCAGAAGGATTTGTGACAATTTTGTTTCCTCAAATTTTTATGCCTTAAACAGTATAAGCTTTTTAATACACACACACACACACACACATATATATATTGACAGCCTTGGGATCTGTGTTACAGCTGTGACATGTGTATATGGTGGGAATATAAATACTTTTTAAGGTTGTTTTGCAAGTTCCAATGTGGATGTTGAACAACATGATCAAACCGAATGTGTTATGGATAGCAGGCTTTGAGCTCCTGCTTTTTAAGTCTTTAAAGATCATTATGTTTTCTATGTTTTATTTTTTATTTTTTTGTACAGGAGCTAAAAGAATACAACAACCCTTCATTTTTGAGTACATGAAAACATATTGCATTAGTCTTCTGCATAACCTCCAAATGCTTTTGCTCAAGTCGCCTGTAAAGATGCTATCAGCCTATTCACTTGGCGCTGGCGCTGTGCACGGCTGTTGTGACACACCATAGGTATGTTTTATGAGTTTGTTTGTCACCCCAGAAGTATCATGCCTTTGATCTGCCCATGTTTGATTCTGCAGCAGCGAATCAAGCAACAGTGCACAATAGTACCCTGGTTGCAAATCCCAAACAAATGCTTTTTATTCTTTAACATTTTTTAAATCCAAACAGGTATCTCACGACCATGCCAGTAAACTTTAAACCCTACACCGCTGGCCAAGAACATTTACATAATCAAGTCACAGAGAGAAGCGAGAAGCCAGATAACTAATGCCCAAATATGAGACAAGAACCCACCTTACACCTTTATCTGCAGGCCAACTCCAGGGGTTTTTACATATCCCACATTGCCATCAGTGGCCAAATGTTATAACTTTAGTTTCTTTGACTGAATCAATATGAATGTTCTGAAGGAAGGTGGTGTGCTGCTGTGGATTCTGTTCCCTCTGAAACCGGGAAACTGGCATTATCCATCTTAGTTTGTTAAACTGCTATTGTAAGTATCTAATTTAGTTAAACACACTATGAAACAGGCAGGTTAGCTGATTTCAACTTCTTTCAAGAAAAAAGCCCTACTTCCTAAATTGAAAACATTTTTTTTGGAACAGCTATTCTTGGCTTTTGTTTTCTGTGAGAGCAGCTCACTTGAGCTGTAATAAAATGAACAGAAGTAAATAGTTTTCCTTAAACACCTGAATGAAAACGCGAACACACAAGTAGAACTGCTTCCAGTAGGCTGGCAGTTTGTTGTGGTGTAATTATGGAAATCTTACCAAACCAGGCAAATTAACCTTTTTTTAAAAAAATAAAGGAGTTTAGTAAAAGATCACAGGGAAAAGTAATTACCTCAACTGTAGATTTGTGACCCTTTAAATAGTATTTTGTAATCACTAATACACTGCAAAAAGTATGTTGTAAGTATCTATTAAAAGGATACCATACAAGAAAAAGATAAATGTTTCATTGGCAAGCCAGTTTGTCAGTGTGGAACACCCTGTTAATGCCCTCTAGGGACAAGCTGACTCATTCTTGTTCTTTGCTGACAATGTCAATTAACCGTAACTAAACTAAATTAACCAAACTAAATTAAAGAAAAATATGTATTTGCTAACATTAGAACAAATGACTGTTTGGGATCAAAAAAGTTTCATGCGACACTTAGAAATCATTAATTTTTCTGTCCATTATTTTCTATTATGTATTTAGAAACCATGCAGTATAGTGTGATGATGACTTTGGATTACATTTAGAATTGAAATAGATTTATGATGATTATTACTTTAAACGTTTCCTTTCTAGTCTAACTGTTTCAAACTTCAACACTTTCAATACGGACAAGTGACAGGTTAGTATTTAGCTAAAATCAGCATCTTATCTATTCTGATCATTTTTTTTTTAGGGATGACTGGCCAAAGGTCATACACTCTTGACCATGAACAATCTTATTTTCTATCTCTTGAGTCAAACCAATGGGTACATAACTGTTAATGAGGTAATTCCATCATACTGCCTGCTCGCTAATAAATGAGCAGGGGCATGAGCTATCAATGTTTTGTGTCTCCTAATTCTATTCTTATTGTACCAAGAGCCACATGTAACTTAAGGGCTTGCTTTGAAATACCTGTAGTTAAACAATTACTTACAATGGTTAAGCAATATGGGTTTTTTTTTGTTTGTTTTTTTAAATTTTTTCGCATTAGTTATCTGAAATCTCCATCCCTACCTTACCCCCCCAACACATTGTGCCCATTTAACTTTTTTTTTCATATAATCGTTCAGATCAATTATTGGCATAGGGAATTCAGGAATACCTCCCAGAATTCAATTTTACAGTGTCTTAACCCTGAAACATTTTTTGAATGATTGTTTTCATCCCATGATAATGAAATGCATTGTGTGTGTTTGTGTGTGTGTGTATGACATAGCTGTCCTAAAAGGGTTAAGAAATATTTACAATAAGGAATTCTAGAATCGCTCTTTCGCTCTCTCGCTCTCTATATCTATACACACACACACACACACACACACATACACACACACACACACAGTGCCTATAGTAAGTATTCACCTCCCTTGGACGTTCTCACAGTTTGTTGTGTTACAACCTGAAATCTGGATAACAGGTTAGATAAGTATTCACCCCCCTGAGCCAATACTTGGTAGAACCACCTTTGGCAGCAATTACAGATGTGAGTCTTTTGGGGTAAGTCTCTACCAGGTTTGCACATCTGGATTGTACAATATTCACCCTTTCTTCTTGGAAAAATTGTTGAAGCTCTGTCAAGTTGGATGGGGATCGTTGGTGGACAGCAATCTTCAAGTTTTACCACAGATTCTCAATCGGATTCAAGTCCGGGCTTTGTCTGGTCCCCTCTAGGACATTCACTTTCTTGTTTTTAAGCCACTCCAGTGTCGCTTTGGCTGTGTGCTTGGGGTCATTGTCCTGCTGAAAGTTGAAACTCCATCCCAGTCTTAGGTCTTTTGTAGAATGAAGCAGGTTTTCCTCAAGGATTTTCCTTTTGCCACATCTTTTCAGAGTCTCCCATATGCTTTTTTGCAAATTCCAAGCGGGATTTTACATGAGCTTTTTTAAGAAATGGCTTTCTTGCTATTCTTCCATACAGGCCAGATTTGTGGAGTACCTGAGCTATTGTTGACAGATGGACAATTTCTCCCATCTCAGCCATGGAAACTGTAGGTCTTTCATCATTGTCATTGGCCTCTTGGTGGCTTCTCTGATCAGTTTGGGAGGACAGCCTGCTCTAAGTAGATTCTGGGTGGTGCCGTATATCTTCCACTTCTTAATGATCGACTTGACTGTACTCCAAGGGATATTCAATGCCTGAAATCTTTTTATACCCCTCCCCTGATCTGTGCCTTTCCACAACTTTATCCCAGAGTTGTTTTGAAAGCTCCTTGGTCTTCATGGTAGTATCTTTGTTTTGAATGCACTACCCAACTGTGGGACCTTACAGAGACAGGTGTATTTAATCTGAAATCATGTGAGCCACTTTTACTGCACATCGATGGACTCCATTTAACTTATTCTGTGAATTCCAAAGGCAATTGGTTGCAACTGAGCTTATTTAAGAGTATCATAGCAAAGGAGGTGAATACTTATCTAAGAAAGACTTTTCTATCACACATTAAAAGTGTTGAGTTGGTTGTGTAAATCAAAGGAAAAAAAATCCCACTGTACATACACACACACACACACACACACACACACACACACACACACACATATATATATATATATATATATATATATATATATATATATATATATATATATATATATATCCCTGCCCTGCCAGTTTCCCATCCCCATACCACTTTAATACCTTAATAGATACGGTTGATTGTGAATTATTATTGTTGCTCAAAGAGTTCCCCGAGTGGCTCATCCAGTTAAAGCACTGCCACTGGGAGTGCAGGATGAGTCACACAGCTTGGACAGCACCAGCTGGCATCCATGCTGTGCAAAGAGGATGAACCTTGCTGGGGAGCCCAAGGGGGATGCCACATTGGATCTAATGCTCCCAGAGTGGGGGATGGGAAACCGGCAGGGATTGCTTCTCTTCATCGTGCAACAGCGAACCCTACTGGCCAGACATAGAGTACACATAGTGGATAAAAAGCAGGTCTGTTCTCCAGGATTGGTAGCCTCTGGATTGCTCGGCGTAAAAGTGATTCTGGCTTTAGGCTTGTGAAATCAGAAGATGCTCGCACACCCTCAGAATGTTTGTGCTGTGTGGGATCTTGCTGCGGTGAGGAGAAAAAAACACAATTGGACATTCCAAATTTGGGGAAAATAAATACAAATATTAATTGGTCACTCTAAATATAAAAAAAAAAAAAAAAGAATGTTGCTGAAAAACTAATGCCACTGAATTTGAATTTGAATTACTTAGCAACAATTACTTAGCAACAGTGTTACCTAGACTATTCAGGAAGACAGGCACCTCACAGATGTACAACTAAGCAAGGTTTTTCTGAGTTATAAAGTAAGAAGAACGAAACACAACTAAGTAAGATTTTTATAGTTATTTATAGTCTATTTAAATTTTTTTTTTTAAAAAAATACATTTACTGGAGCAGAAAAAAATGTTTGTAGGGACTATTTCCTATTGTATAAGAATATATGTCAAAATGTTAATAAATCTTTAGAAACTATACAGATTTCGCCTTTCTTTTTTATAAAACATTTATAAATCCGTTTTATAAAAGCAGTAAGGCACTTGAGGGCATGGGTTGTGCTCGATATTGTCACTTCTTGGTTGGTTGCAGGCACGAGACACAGTTGAGTGCCTGCAACCAACCAAGAAGTAACAACGCACCAAAAGTTATACTTTTACTTAATATTGATGCTATGAGAAATGTTGCTTGGATCGTGTGTGACAGAATACTGCGCTGGAAAATGGTAAGAAGATGATAATGGAAAAATCTATATTTGATTTCGAACTTACCTCACTGAATATGCTGCCTCATATAAGACAGATGGCTTTTTTAGTGAAAGCCATTTGTCTTATTTTTTGTCTGTGGACAATCAATCCTACATGTTGTCAGTTACTTGGTGGTATTCATTTTTGTGCAGATTTCCTTTTGAACTAAAAGTGATTTCTTCAACATTCATACTTCTTTACACAAGGCTTTTTCAATCTGTTTATCCTTCATTATATTTTAAAACAATGATTTACCACCCCTATGTTAAACATATTCATCACACCAGTAAAGCTAAGCACATCACAGCACACACTATAACATACCCCTGTACAGTTCAGGTATCAAAGTCATTCATTTACAAAAGTGTTGGTCGCGTTTTAATAACAACATTTGAATACAAAGATAAGAAGAACCTGTGCTGACATTTAGTTTTGATCTGCAGTTTTTACATTCAGTACATCAGACATAAATACAAGGTTTGTATGCTTCTTCAGGCATGTAATTGTTTGTGCTGTACTACTGTGTGGATGGATAAACCTGGTGGCCCAAGTAGATATTTGACAAGCTTGTATACAGTATTTAATGTATCTTAATTATTGCTCATCCATAAGTCTGGGTGATAATAGAAAATATTAGACAATAGAAAGCATTTCATGTTTACATAATTTCTCAGTTGTGACATGATTCAAGGAACATACAGTTGCATCTTGATAAGTCAGTAATCTTTTTCCACTTTTTGATTATGTAGATCTAGCCATACTAGATCTGCCTCAAAAGTACTAAACGTGGAGCAACAGACCAATACATATGTTTTCTCACCCAGAAGTTAAACAAAGTCAGGGTCAATCAGAGCTCAGCGCTGCGGTACAGGTGGAGTGACATTCTCAGTCAATACAAAAGCATTTAATTTAAATGCACTGTTACAAATTAGACCCAGTTGACTATTGTACCTTCTTGGGATGCAGTAGGAGACATGACCGTAACTAGCTATGAGGACACCGAGGTAATGTCCTTGGTTGGTTTTTTGCATCACCAATGCTGATGCTCATGTAAAAAATCTGTTAAAGTACAAAAGACTCCTTAATTTTCTCTGTTGGTCTGCCGTGTAGCATAAATTTGGAGGTTGAATAGTCAATACCAAGCAGTCATATAAATACTGCCAGTTATAGCTTGAAAACTTAAGTCTGACCTCGGTAGAATGTCAGCTCTGGTTACAACACTGGCAGGACAGCAAGTCAGAAAAAATCTGGGTAGCGGTTTAGATTAGAGGGAAAGAATAACCATGTAAAACTGGGTAATTACCAATGGCGTTTTTTCTTAAATGATAACTACTGTGTAATAGCTCTATTTGACCTCTGAACCATTATGTTTTTCAATAGGGAAATGCATGTTTTCTTTCAATAGGGAAATCCATATATTTTTTACTGTGATTCCAACCTTGAATGGATTTGTTCTGTGTATTATGAATTTAAAAGAAAGAAAGAAAGAAAGACAGCTCCCTCTTTTCCTTACTTTCACCTTTTCTTACCTGGGTGGGTCTATCTGCTGCTTGTTGTTTGAATTAGGAGAGCCATTAACAAAATAGAACACATCACATTGGAACCAACTGCTAATAGATCATGCATAAAATACTAGCTCATTTCCTTTTCGTGTTCTTTCGTTGAACTTTGCAAAACAAACATGAATGCAGGACAAAAGCAATACAATGTCAGACCTTAAGCCCTATCTCTCACTATAGGCATTGTGTTTTTTGCAGTTGACTGTGCCTTTACCTGCCTAATTATGAGGTCACATTTCTAAAAAGTTTTATAGGATCCACCTTCCAATTTACTTAGACCATTATCTCAAAAGGTACATGTGTTATTTTGATAAACGAGTGTTCCATTGTTGGTGTTTCAAGTAATACTATACCTTGTACACAAGACCGTTAGAAGTGGTTTTGGTAGTGTTCATTCAGTAGCTTACTTTCAAAAACTCTTCAACCTCAGACTTTGCCTAAAAAGAATAGGGTCTGAAAAACAAACGTGGTAATATGTTTCATTTTTATTTTACATGATGTTTAATATTATGTATCTATATTAAAAATGGTTTAGGGACAAATTAGGTTTATTCCAATAGGATAATCAGGGAAGGAAAAAGACTTCTTCAGTGATAGTCTGGGTATGAACGGTATGTTAGAAATTCAAATTTCTCAAATATACTGTATATTGTAGTTGTGGAAAAGAACCACTTCAGACTCTATAGCCTGGATGTAAACACTATGCATTCAATATCTAATAGATAATAGGAATTAGGGTTGTTTTAAGGTAACTGTAATTAAAAGTATTGTTGGAATCCCTTTCCCGGCATTAAATTCTACAGTGTTTTTATTAGTTTTGTGTTTAGTACTGGTTTCTGTAGTTTTTTTTTTTGTTTGTTTGTTTTTGCCACAACTCATTTTCATTTTTAGAGATTGGTAATCCTGCTTTTACACTTTACTAATCTTCCTGTATAGAGACCTGATCCTTTTCAACTGGTTAACCTAGTCCTGCCTGGGCTCTATAAACAAGTAAGCATTATAAAATCAAGATGCATTTGTATCTTAAAATAGGAATCCATATATATATATATATATATATATATATATATATATATATATATATATATATATATATAGATATTATATAGTTTTCATACTACTACATACCTTAAAGACAAGATGATGTTATATGGAATTTCTGTTTTCAAAATGACATTTGTAATATAAAAAACCATACTGTAAAAAAATTGTTTTTTGGTTACTTTTTGGTGTAATAATAATGCAAAAACCACATTATGCACAGCCATATTATAATATATATATATATATATATCTATTATATATTATTATCTATATATCTATATATTATATATATATATATAGAGTCCTTTATTTGACCGCCTTCATTAGGTTTGCAGTTAAAAAAAAAAAAATAATGTTGAAAGGTACTCCAGAGAAAGTTTTTGGAGTTGAGCTACCTCACACAAACACTAATGAGCTGCAAAGCTAAATCAACAGATTGTCATTTGTTAGCTTGGCTGAGTACAAACTAGCAAAATGAAAACCACACGAAAAACAAAGCACACATACGTATGAGAAAGGCAAGCCACAGCTTGCAGGAGGGAAAATGTTTATAGAAAACTCCAGCATTACAGGTTTATCTAAGGTGTGGTCTAGCTTAAGGGGTGGTAATTTTCCAGGATACCATTGCTAGTGACTGCCAGCCATGTATTACCTTGAGTTAACTCTTGAGCTGCTGGATTTGGCCACAGGTACAATCTTCATGCATAAAAGATATAAATACAAGCATAAGGTCAATTTCTTCAGTTTTAACATTAGCAGTGGACAATCTTCTTCTTACTGTCCTGAGTTGAACCCTGTCGCTTCTGTTGAGTTAAAATGGAATGCTAATTTAGTACCTTACATAATATTCTCTTCTTATGCAGAGTCATATTACAGTGTCCACCTAGACTGGCTATTGAGAAGTAAAACATCAATGTTCTGCAACTACACAATATTGCAGGAAAACACAGTCACTAGTACAGCAATTTCCCAGCACTGACTTCCTCCTCAATTACAATCAAAACACAAGAAGTCATGTTCGTAAAGAATTAGCATTGTGTTCAGTTAAGTGCATATGCATTTACTGTCATGCAAATCAATTGTGAAAAGGCTGTAGTTACTTTTTTTGCACACACAAGTGAGGTTTCCATATATATGCTGATTTACATATGATCATTTTAGTGGTTTAGTTAGCACAGTGCTAGACTAAGGTGTGTGATGGAATATAAGCAATATTTACTAAATTGATTTATGAAACGGAGACATGAAATATTTACTATATATGATATATATATATTTACTTATATATATATATATATTATATATCTATATATATGGATATATATATATATTATCTATATTATATATTTCATATAGTTCATTTAAATTTGCCGTACAGGGTCAGTAGAGTTCATCTTCAGTATTTTTTTTCTTTGTATGTGGCCCTTCTTATTAATATTCCTGTCCTGTAGTTGTCACAAATATTCATACATTTTTTATGTTATTTTATGTATAAAAGTATAAATGTTAGGTGTGACCAGAAAGAGGCTACATGTCTGCACTGAATGTAATCAGTTGAAAACACCAGCAACACCCAACTAGTTTGCATAGTCACTTTAGCTCAGAAGCCAAGCTGCAATAAAGAAGGAAGCTTGTAAAATTGTATTTCGTGTTTATCATTACAGTATGTACATCCCATACCCCAACCACCCATACTGCCACCAGCCCTCACACAAACCCAGATCTCCATTGATACATAGCAATCATCCTGTAATCGAATTCTAATAATAAAATTAATAATAATAGATTTGAATGAGGTTATTATTTTCTTTCGGGGCCATGTTTATAAAGCCAAACAGGATAAAAGCAGAGAGACTTGCAAAACCCTTCATGTGTCATGTTCAGGTTTAAGTAAGGAATGAATAAGAAAATACATATTGACACAGTTAATGAGTGTTCTTTCTATGATAAAGCTGGCAGTAAGGTGATGACAGTCAGTGCTTGGCAGTGTAATTAGGTTATTTATATCACCAGCCTGCACTAACCTAATTATTGCAAATACTGCATTGTTTCTCTGCTCATCCGCCATTGCCCCGGTGACTAGTTGTCTTCGCAAAAACACTTAACAAGCTTTCTAGATGCTATTAAACTTAACGCAGGGTATTAGGGAGCTATGATCTGTTTGTCCATCAGAATAAAAGCTTGTAGGTACTCATCATCATGAAAAGTCTATGTGTCGAGAGAACAGTATGAGTAAACACTGAACCTTCATTAATGCACTTGTGATTTTGAAACAAGCTGCAGACAAGTATAAATAAAGCTTCCAATATTGATTTCATTATAGACAATAGTGGCAGTGCAATATATTAAAAATGATTAATAATGTACCTCAATAATACATTTACAAGAAGCAAAAAAAAAAAAAAAAAAAAAAGTAAACTGATTTCTTTTCAGTATTTCAACTGCATTTAATAATAATGATTTTAATTTTAATTTTTTATTAAAGAACAAAACAAAAATGCTTAAAATAAAATAGGTTTATTGAAGCAAGACACAGTGACCAGTAATGGCACTGACTCTATAGTAACAACTGAAGTTACTGAAATATAATGAGCTGGAGTGTGCTGCTGAAAACTGCTGCAATATCGTCTGATCATATTAGACTGGCAACAAAATAGGAACTGAAGTGGTTTGGGAAATGCATTGAGAAAAGGGCATCTAGATGAGTTCCGAGACATCACAGTAGCTCACTGTGGAGGGACAGAGGCACGATCTAATCAAGGTTTCAATGAGCAGTGGCGGAAGGGAAGATGCTAAAACACAAGAAAGGCATAAGTAGATATTTACTGGTGATATAAAGTACAGTAGAATGACCCTGGATATGTAAAATGATGGTACACCAGTAAGCTGGCCTATGGTGTGTCAGTTAAAACACACATTTTTGGCAAGGCTTTATTGCACAGTAAGTGGCATTAATTACATTGCAATTGTAGTTATAGCATTGTATATTTTCTGGCTATACTTTATAATTAGGAACCTATTAAAATGTGAGATGCTTAAAAAAAAGACTTGCTCCTGAAACTAAATGTTGCATGGATTGTTTTTTTGTTTTTGTTTGTTTGTTTTATTAATGTACTTTATTATTTATTTTGTAAATGACATACATAATATGTCACAGTGTAATTAATATGCACTCACAACAGGATCCCCCCAAATTTAGAGTGCCACACATAAGACATAATGAAGGAAAAATGGAGGGCCATATTTTTGGAACATTTAATAGTGACATTATTACATTGTTTGCGTATCAGAAGTCCCAGGCCAGTTAGATATCCAACTGAAACTACTGTAAATGTCCTTAATAATATTCAGATCATTTTACTGCAAACAACGAATATCTGAATACATACGCTGTTACATTTAAACCATTTCGCAAACAATATATTACAAGAAGAAACATTTTTGTGATAGCATAGTTATCCATCTTGAGTGATTGAAGGCAGAAGATTGTAGAAACAGCTTTCATTTCACCATCTTCTCATTACCTAACAAGGTCTGGCTTAGTGTATGTGTTCTGTCTCTTGAGAGTTGAGAGGATTAAGTGTGTGGCATTATCAGTACAAAATTCAGATCAAAAGGCTAAGATGGGGCAGGTTGTAACCCTTTAGACCAAAAGGATTTCAAAGTCTAGTAGTTTAACAGAAACCCTTTTCTAGCTGAAGCCACCCATCTCGTTTAATGTGGGACCATGAAAATTGTCATATAGAGGAGCATTGTTTCAGGTTCTATGAAGCATACTGCATGATTGCTGCAAATTGGTGACATTTATATTTAAATATAGTAAGGAATTGGCATATGCGCTGAGTAGCTGAACATTTAATTTCCAAGAGCCTGATTTTCTGTTTAATTGCTGTAATAAATACAAAAAAAAAGATTAATAAATACTTGTCAAAACACCCTTATTAGCATTGTAATCTAGTCGTTGAGTGCATTTACATTATTTGTGTACAGTATATTGGCATGTATTTTAATTGTGTTGATTTACAATTGCAAGTGATTATCTGGAGGGGGGGGGGGGTATGACTGTAAATTAGTTTAGCGTCAAAAGCTAAAAGAAAACATTAGAAATTCATTTATTTGATGATTTGAATATTCTTTTTTTGTTGTTATAAATTAGTTCATTTTACACACTTACATTATGTTTTTGCCTTATATATGCATTTATATGTATCGATAAATAATAAATAAAGCATAACCCTAAATGCTGTTCCAGACCATCTGATGGAACGTCACATGGGCCAAATTCGCAATGTGATTTAGCATTTACTGTCATTAGCATGATTTTTGTCCAAAACAAATAAGAAATAGCTTAAGGCTAATCACAAGCCGTAAGTTTAACTGTCTAGCAAGCCATTAATTTGAATGTGTTGTTTTTTGGTTTTTTTTTTTACTTTGGTATCTTTTTATAGGCTTGTTTGTTTTTTCGGTTAGAAATCGTGCTAATGACAATTTGGAGTAAAAATCAAGCATATGTTTTTTATGAATCTGTTGTAGACTGTTCTAGTGTAGGTTACGTGCATACTTCATCCATCAAGACAGTTTTTCAAAACAAAAAAATTACTCACAAGCTCATCAAGCATTAAGGATAGGGCCTCCTATATTTGAGGGTTTCAGTGAGGTAAACCTTGCTCGTGGTGGTGTCGTTCACTCCCATAATGCTTCACGGGGCAGGAGCCAGACTGCCTATAGAGATGTCGCCTGACATCTTGGAGAGCCGCCCACCATTGGGACCAAGCCCTCGGCAGGACGAGGTCTGAGTCATGGTGAGGTCGGTGCTGCAGATTATGAGAGGGCTGTATCGTGATGCAGCTAATTCTAAGGGCTCGGCACCCTCAGGGAAATATAGTTAGCAAAGATTGAAAACATATTATTATTTATTTCTTAGCAGGCACCATTACCCAGGGCAACTTACAGTTGTATACAAAATAAAATACATATAAAAATTACAGTACAATAAACAGCAAGATACAAAATACAATGACTTCAGTCCTAGTAAGACCAAATACAAAACATAATATGATTTGGTATCAGGGCAATTCAAGAGCAGATAACAGTGTTGATATCAGGGTTAGATATGAGTGCATGGGGATCAAGCTGCTGGTGCTTGATCCCCGTGGTGCTGACAAGTCAATGATGAGACGCTTTTTTCCTGACATTTTCCGAGTGGCAGTGCCGATTAATCCTGTAGATTGGAAATGGGGGAGCTGGAAATGGGCTGACTATAAGTCCTTTTTTTAATCTCTTTTTGGATAAGAGACTGTAGTTTTCTTGGGATCTTGAAGAGCAGAATGGAGGTTTTTGCTTTGGAAGGAGGGAGGTCCGGTTGAAAAGGTGTTCTTTTGTGCATCGATTTAAATAGTTGACAAAAGTGATTCAGAAGTTTATGTTTTAAATTGGGTATATTTATGGGAGTGGAAACTTTTAGTGTTGAAGAAAGTCACTTTGGAGCTAGTGGCTTTGGAATGAACATCCCCACAGAAATTGCAGATGTGTTTTTGCATTGCTTCAATGAGCATATACCGGTGTTAAAATTATTACAGATTTGCCTTCCTCCTGCATATGTGATTTTTCATATGAACATAATACACCTCTGTAGATAGCGAAGGCAAGGACAAATTCACCCAGAGTTAGATTTTCCCTGGTCTCTGGATTTCAGCATCACTGATAAATCTCCACAATCCTAGCTCCCTCCCCCCCAAACCAGACCTAAGAGGTTAACATTAGTGGTAATGGAGCATGGGCAGGAAGTGAAAGTAAGAATTATAAAGCCCCGCTCTTCAAGCTTGTTATGTTTGCTTGTCTTTAACTGCGTTAAACTACATCCTCTGAGCTGCTCATAACAATAAAATGAAACTGTTCAGCCTGGGTGCCCTTGAGGTGGAGGCTGCCTGCTGAGTCTTCCACAACCTGTTGTTATAGCCTTTCCTACTAAACCGTTGTTTAGCAATTTGTAGTCAGCACTTAAAGTTTTATCATTTAAAGTAGACCAACGTCACAAAGGCAACTTCTAATAATTCCGCATTGGGTATGTTTGTTACTTACAAGACAAAAAAAATAAATAAAAAGGAAATGAAAACATCAGGGGTGGAAATTATTTAAAGAAACAAATTGCAGCAGAATTATTTTGAGGTCACAATTGCTTTGAATACTTTAAAACTATGTTTGCAGCAAAAAACAGAAAATGTTTTTTTTTTTACGTTAATGTCTCTTGTTTTGCTTTGTATAGTTACAGTTTTTTTTTGTTTTTTTTTTTTTTTTTAAGAGTAAAGCTATGGTGTTCTCTGCTGCAAGGAAAACTGCTCCTTGACTCTAGCTTTAGTTACTTTAGATCACAAGGACATTTTGTTGATAATTACAAGTATTTGGGTATCTGGTTGGATAGGAATCTGGATTTTAAGGGTCATATTGAACATCTTGCAAAAAAACAGAAATTTATGTTGAGTTTTTTGTACAGACTAAACTAAAAAGGCTTATTGCTTGCATGTTTTTGCCGCAAATTCACTATGGTGATGCAGTATATAGGTTTGCATCACCATCAACTTTAGGTAAACTGGACTCACTATATCATGCAGCATTGAGGTACAATACAAATACAAGATTTAATACTCATCATTGTATATTATATGATTTAGTAGGCTGGACAGCTTTGGCTTTACGTAGGTTGAAGCACTGGTATATTCTGGTATATAAAGCTATTCAATGTAAATTACCCTGTTATTTAAATTAATACCTTATAGCTTCCCATAGTAACCATAGCCTCAGTTCTCATTCTTTTTTGCATTTTAAAATCCCAAATGTGTGTACTGAGGCTGGTAAAGGATCCTGTGCTTATTATGCCCCATGGTCCTGGAATGAGTTCCAGTCCAAACTAAAGCTGCAGACCCAGATATCAATTTAAGAGTAAACTGCATGCTTTTGTGACAGAGTTGTACTTGTTTTAAATAGTTGAGTATTTTTTTTTTTTATTTTGATTATTGTTTTAAATGTGATTTGCCTGTGTCTTATTGTATTTTATTGTGTATTTGTTCTTGTTGTCCGATTGACTTGCTGCTACCTGCTTAGCTATGTCTTACTTGTAAAAGCTTCAAATAATCTGTACACACATACATCAAGGGCATGTATTAAACAAACATATCTATTTCTTTGAACTTCAACCCCTATTACCAGTTGTCAGTCAGATCTGATGATTGCTGTGGTAGTTAATTTTCAGTGGGGTCTCAGGACCCTACTGAAAAATGAGACCCCAGAAAGTCACATCGATTCTCATAAAACAAACAAATAAAACAAATGTTTTCCTGAATTTAAAATTTAAAAAATATATATATTTGTGTATAGCATTACACATTGAATTCTCAACCACCATAAAACCGTTGGCCTTATTCATTAAGCTATCCTAAGAATAATTTAAAAAAGTGGATTCAAATATTTCTCAATTATCATTCCCACTATAAAAAGCACTTCACTATTCATCTTTTAATTCAAGCTTTAAATAATTTTTGTTCTGCTGGAATGAGAATGCAATGTTTGCAAACAGTATTACCTTGGGCCCTCAAGCTACCAAAATATTGCCAGATATGTTTATTAAAACCCCTGGTGCTTGGAGAGAACACAGAAAACTGTCATCCAGTGCAATAGAAAAGCGTCTATCTCAGCTGGAGAGCTATCTGTTATAAATAAGAGAGGAATCTGTGGTACAGTTTGAAGATGGAAAGGAAAAAAGCTTCCCTAGAACTAAAAGAAAAAAACTGTTATTGAATTGTCTGCCAGCACTTTATTATTCCTGAATTCAAGGATAACAAGGTGTGATGTATTTTCAGCTTAGATACAGGATTTAAACACTTGCAGTATTTTTTGCTGTTGTTGTTGTTTGTTTATTTGTTTTTTTGGTTTTTTTATGGTTATTGCTTAGAATTCGGTGAGGACTAAATTACTGGTAATAGTAGTCACAGAAGTAGTTAATATCCACCACTGTGGCTTCATTAATATTAACTGGATACAGATAACCATGGCTTAGATATTACTCATTTGTTGATAGATTTCTGAAGGCACTTTCTTACACTGGTCAAAACAAATTGCATGTACTGTCCTTTTAAAGGGTATGGTTCTATTATTAAACCCTAATATTTTGAATAACGATATCTATTTAACAATAGCTATAGGGAGGTGTGGATAAAGTTGAGGATTTTATATAACGGTTGTATTCAAGTACACTACATGAGTCCTCTATGTAGCTCTAATGTGTAATCGACTTTCTTAAAAATCCTAGATTTTATTTAAAAAAGTCTGATATGTGCTGATTCCACTCTGTCTGACTGACGTTTTGTGTCAGGCTGTGTTGTGTATCAATGGGCACCTTTGCGACGTTTGTCTATACAGTACAATACAATGTCATGATATCACAGGATAGCAGGATTTGGAATCCCAATGCATGTGAATGGCTGAGATACTCCAGTTATAGTTTAAAAAAAAATGCTTAAATATTTTTATCTTCCATGTAGGTGAGGGCCATTCCCCTTGGAAACTCGGTTTCAGTGTGATAATAGCACCACAGAGCCAACTTCCACTCCTTTCATCCAGATACACTGGTGAGGTCTTTTTGGACTGATACAAATGCTGAAGATGATCAATTGAATTTAATAGTAAATTATATGGTTGTTTATATGTAATTTCATTTGAATTACAGACACTACTCATAAAGTGTTAGCAACATGTTTAAAAGCTGCCTCAAGATTATATTATATATTACTTCATACAATGGTGTTTTCAACAAAAACATGTTTCTTGCATTTTAATAACATTTGCATATATTACCCTAATTTAACTGGCCCCAGTATTAAATAAAACCGTGGCTTTCCTAAATGTAACCTTAGTAATTTTCTAATTAAAAAAATTGGCCCCAGGCCGTTGGGAGCTATTACCCAGGCAATGTGCAAGGTAAAATATATTAATCATCAATATTTAACAACAAAGAGGCATGGAAAACGTTTATTTAAATTAATCAGGATGAATCCAGATCCCATAAAACAAAATACAAACTTCTCCTTAGATAAAATACAGCCAAGTATCAACCAACTGGAAAACATACAACTGGACAAAAAGAGAGGTTTCTACATATCCTGCAAGAGACAAACTTTTGGTTATCATTCAAGGACACAATACAATTGCTTCACTGTCATAATAGGTTAATGGGGGGGTTGTAGTACCTAGCTTATAGTCTCACAATTATTTTCCAATGATTGTTTAAACAGTGGGGTGGGATTTGTCCACCACTTTTTCTTTTTTTTTTTTTGCCAGTTCATTTTTGTAGTTGTTCTTGGTTGTATATGATTATAATTTGTCAAAAATTCTCTTTGTGGCTCTTTACCTCGTGGACACACATTAGCCAGGACTCTTTTAAACTAAAGGCGCTGCCTGTTCAAAGCTCTGAAATAAGGAGATGGTTAACAACAACAATAGAAAGAACACAATACATATTGAACTGAGAGAATCCTTATCTCACCGAGAACAACATCAAGTGATTTTGCTTGCACTACAGTGGTATTACATGATAAAACTCTTTTAGTATCCTTTTCACTGTGCCATGTATGAACTGTATGTTCATATGCATGTACTGTACATATGGGGACTCTTGCTTTTACAGATGCAAGGTTTATTTAATATTGATGATGTATATTAGACTTTATATGGTTTAATCTATAAATTGTAGATTATCTGATTTTGCATGGAGCATCTAAGATTGAGGATAGATGACTTCCAGGGAGTCTAGGCAACTCCTAGGCAAGTATTGCTGCCTGATCAATCCATTATATGTCCTGACCATAGTAATATAGTGTTATACTTTAATAGGATGGGTTTTATAAAGAGAGTTTACCCTACCTTTAATTTTGGTGATTCCATTGCTTGGTACCGTGTCCTGGAACCACAGTAGTGGCAACCTTCACAGTAGAACATTCAACAGGATGATAATACACAGTCCACACATCTTATTTGCAGTGTATTACACTAAAAATACCTATAGGCAAATTACACAAATGAACAGATGTATTGCATTGCACACCTGCAGCCCACAATGACAGCCTAAATAAATTTCTAATGTAATCATAGATATTCCTGAGGTAGTAAGGATATTGTATGTGTGTATTAACAAAAACAGGAATGTCTTTATAATTGTGTAGCGCTTCTTCTTGGTTTACCTGTCAGCACACATTCATTGCAGTGTAAGTCTTCCTTTAAAGGCTCAGCAAGCATAACTCGCAGCTTCTGGTCATGTCAGCCCTTAGGAGTAGTGAGGCCAGGTGAAATTGGCCCTGTTTCAGGTTCTCTGCCTCTTATCTAATTTTTTTAAAGGGGGATGCTAAAGCGGTAATTGCCATAAATCACATACTGTCTATAGTAAATTGTGATGAGAGCATAGTTGAAAACTGAGACCGTACACTTCCTGAGCTCTGGCAGCATAGCCAGGTAGAGCTGCTAATCTAAGCACATCTGACAAGCTGTTAGTGTTAGAGCTGAGTTCTGTTTTATCTAGCATTTGGGATAAAAAATATGAAGCAATTCTAGCAATATTTATTTTGATTTGATTTAGACAAAAATTGAATCCAGCCACATGCCATATGTTTACTCGTTTTCTCTGCTTGGTGGATTCATTTATATTTTCCTAAATGCTTTTTGCCAGCTATGGGATTATTTAAAGTTGGCTGGTGAATGTCTGGCTCTTATGTTCTCCTATCTCTTTATGTTAGCTTAAATTTTACTGATAGGCAAAGTAGATTATTTCAAAAATAGTACTTTTTGTTTCTTTGTTTCTAATTGCAAATTACATATGCAGTTACTGATGATCCCTGCTCACTGAAAAAAATCATCTAAAAGAAAAATGTAATTTTGGAAAAAAAACTCACACATAAGTAGATTATTTTAGGCATTTTGGTCAGCATTAACAAAAACATTTGGTCCCAATGAATATGTTAATATAATTTGAAGAGTGCACATTGTTATATATATTATAGAAATCTTACCACTGGCATACCACATTTTTGTATCACGAATTTGACAATGTTCTGTGAAATCAGAAGAATGCAGATTTATTGCACATATATTACATAGTTCTTTTTGGCTTTACTTGGATATATAAACTTTTTTCTGGTCTTGTTGTTTCTGCTAGAGAGGTGAGGCTTTGAATAAGCCGTTTAAATATTCAGACAAGTCCTTGTGTGGCCATTCAGCACAGTCACTTTCTTGACTGATTGGCGATTTGGAGCTGACAGCTACAGTGTCTACTTGACCATAGGCTACTGTTACATATTGAAAACTCCATTTGAAATCAGTTTCCTCTGTCGTAATTAGCAGCAAAATGAAATCAAACTGCCAGTCTCAGTATAAATGTAGTTTGGCGAAAGTTTTTTGATGATGGAAGGGATTTTAAATTGTAATGCAAAAAAACCCAAACACATGTTGAACAGAGGGCGGTCAATCACATACTTTGCCCATAGTGTCTTTTCTGGAGTTATTCAGGATATCCAGTATTTTAATATGCACATATTATACAGGTAACCTTGACCTTTGTTAATGTCTGATTGCAGAATGCATTGTAGATTGAAGCTATTGAACCACTGAAGTAATAGCCCAGCCTGGGAATTCAACACCTAAACCCAATGGACGCCTGACCTGTATGGAAGCATGATGCCCAGACAATTTACCTTCCCAAACCATAGGAGATCCAGAGCCAATGAAGCCCTCCCTGTGGGCACCCATGCAAGGTCGACATCTCAACACCATCTAGTCAAGATTCCAACAAGCAAGCTCTTGATCATATGATAACACTCCAGCACAATCACCCACTAGGTAACTATAGCAGCCACAGTTAGATACTGGAACATTATTTTTATTTTTTGTATTTTTTAAGGTGCTGCTATACTTACAGTAGCTTTTAAAAAGTATAAAATAACACAAATGATGGTAACTGTGCTAATGTTGCATGACTAATGTTGCATAATGTGGTAAAAAGCACACATTATCTTCATCACATATCTTATTTGCTTTATAATCTGGTAGAAGGACATCAGAGCCAATATTAAAATGTTGTCCTCGGGTACATAGCCATGCATATGGGACTGGATTATTGAATGTCTTGCTCTAGGACGGCTAACCCTATTACTCTTTAACTTTCAGTCATGCGTTCAATGATCTCCTGTAGTTCATTTCATTTTCTTCTTTAATTTACCAAGGTGAGATCACCGTTTAGTAAAAGCTGTCACTTCACCACCTGTGTAATTGCTCTTCTTAAAATGTAGAAATAAGTTCAAAGGAATCAAAGCAGAGAAAATTGCTGGGAGTACATTCTATATTTGCATGTTACATTTTTTCATTGGCTTGATCTTCATTTCAAGACTTATTGCGTTAAAAAACTGGCATAGGGTTTGGCAAAGACATGCATCTTGTAAAAGCATTGCCTGAGAGGCATGTGCAAGTATACAGTTGCAATGCTGTTTTATTTATAAACTGAGAATGTTTCAACAATAAAATTATGAATTGTACTTTTAAAACCAAAGCATGGAAGATGTTTTGTTTTACTGCTGAGAAACTTACAGTAAGTGTTTGTGCAGTCGTATTGAGTGTTTAATAATTTACCTTTTTCAAATTGTTGCAGAAGACTGTAGCATAAAATTGTACACACATTGTTAGCAAGTCCCCATTGAACAATCAGATGACTTCATAAAAAATGAAAATGAATGAACGCATGAATCAAACTGAAACCTCAATTAAACAATGGAATGTCACAAAACAATCTATAGTGGTTAAACTCCAAACTTACATCAAGTAGGAAGAGACTTGCAATCAATATAAAAGCTATTGTATTTCCTTGGTTAACTTATTTTCTATCATTAAAATAAGGGAATGAGGAAATGATCACACTTAATAAGAACCAAAAATATTAAACAATGTCTGCTTTTAAAGTTACAGGAAAAGTAATTAGGGTGTCTTACTGTATTGCTTATGAAAAAATATATAACACTATAATATAATATATATATATATATATATATATATCTATATAATATATATATTATATATATATATATATATATATATATATATATATATGTTTAAAGCACAAACACATGGCATACAGAAAACAGTTTAATAGGCTTTTCAAAAATGTTAAGGTATGACTGTAATTTGAAATACTTAATTTTAAAGCTCAGTGTGCTTCCCCTCTTTATCCTGGTTGTTATTCGGTAGATGACTGGAAATTTAAAGCTCCGAGTTAAATGCTGGGAAAAGCAGAGGCGGCTTAGTTAAGGTGACTTGCTTTGCGAGGGAAGCTCTGTCTATGTGCACCTTGCTAATGAAAGGATTCCTGTCTTCAGCAGAGCTTAGGTAATTTTATCAGGTTGAGCTTGCAGCACTGTGCCAAGAAACCTAATCCTATCAATAAAACAAAAATCAAAGCAAACATGACAGTCCTAACCTATACGCACATTTCTTCCCTCCCCACGCCAACACTGGAATCTTAAAAGCCAGCCGCAAACATGCTGCAACTGGGTGTTTTCAAAACGTTGCGTGCAGCAGGGAGCTGTTGTCCCACACAGGTGGTAATACAGACCAACACACAAGTTGCTGCCAAACTAGCAGCATATGTCAAATAGACCTAATACATGCAAACTATAGACTATAGATTAAGTAATTTGTTGATGCAGACAATATGTTAAATCAAGACATATACTGCAGCGAGAATTACTGGTATGGAGTTCCTTGTTTGCTTTTTTCTAATGTAAATTCTGTGTTTAAGTATGTTGAAACACTTGTTTA
Source organism: Polyodon spathula (assembly GCF_017654505.1). Lineage (NCBI taxonomy): Eukaryota > Metazoa > Chordata > Actinopteri > Acipenseriformes > Polyodontidae > Polyodon > Polyodon spathula. Next base: position 36,674,955 of record NC_054544.1, read on the forward strand.
TATTGATGTTGGAACAACCTTGACTCAGTGGGTTAACTCCTGGTGAAAGAATTTTAAAAGACTTGTAAAAAACTCATGAGTTAAAGCATTGCAGAGAATTACCAATGTTCTTTTTTTTTTTTTTTTCAAAGGGCCAAATTTTCCATTGGAGACAGATTTAGTAAAATGGCCTGTAATCACAGCAGTGTATATACTTATATACATATCCTTTACATATCCTTTCAAAGGAATGTGTACATTTTGCAGTGGAGCAAAAGCTTGTAATTCTTGTCAAAGTGTCCAGGGTGTGCACATTTTCACTTGAGACCAACAGTTGTCATGAGAGAATATGTTTTAATAGCTTTTTAATGGTTGAAGGGTCATGAATCCATGCTAGCAGTAGTTGAGACGAGGTTCACTTTTACTAGATAATAATCATTTGCATTTTTCTCTTCGATAATACAAGTCAAGAATTGCTGATAGCAGAATATTTGCTTATAAAATTAGCTTTTTTAAAAAAATGTATGTAAAAGTGGTGATTTAAGTGGTGTAAAAGTCAGTGCAAGATTCTTGCTTAAACGTGTTCATACCATTCTATTTTTTTTTTTAAATTGATAAATGGTTGATGTTTTATCTTAAAAGTCTGTTCAATAACCATCTCTAACTAACAATAAATACAATTTAAAAATACAAAAAACAGATTTAAGTAGAACAAAGGTAATGCAATGGATACATCTACCAAAATATTTTCGACTTGATTAATTTGTTATTGTTCTTCGAAATGTTGCTTGGTTTGCTGTTGTGTTTGCATATGGGAGTTTCCAAAACATAACTTTAGCAAACTTTAAGCATATTGGATGGTCTCAAATTTGTTCTAAGTGGTATTGGGAAGTCCACAACACAGCAACACACTATTGTTATTATTTTAGACAGAATTACTCTTTTCATTAAGTACAAAACCCTTCCAATCGTCTTTGAAATTCAGATCAATTCTGATGGGTGGACAAAAAAAATCAAGTGTAACAGATATAAGGTAGGGCAGTAGACCATTAACATAATTCCCAGCCTTAGTAGATCCTAATGCAGCCCTTTTTTATGATTAGAAAGACTTGGTAAACAAAAAAGAAATAAAGACACAGGGCTCCTTGCTTAATGTGTGCTTTATTTCTTTATTTCAGATATCGCATCGTCATTCAATTATTTTCTTCCATAGCTGATGATACACATTTGTGACTTCTCTTTCTTACTTCAATGCATATTGATTCATTCATATGACCTGAGCTTTCATTTCTGGAAGCAAAGTAACCACAAACTGAAATTACTCCATTGTCTGTGGCTACTGGTTCAGTTTATAGTTTTCACAGGTTTAAGAGGTTAGTTGTTTTCATGGGTACTTGTGAAATGGATGAATAACAGGAAAGAATACTGGTGTCATCAAACTGACCTCTGGAAATGTCATCTCGCACTGAGGAAGTTTATGGTTTAAACAATTGTAATTTACCTACCACATTGCCAACAAATGTAAACAAGGATTAAGGCTGGTATACATATATGCTCATAGATGGTGAAACATATCAGTATATCAACCTGCATAAAAGATACTGTTAATTGACATACCGGCACTGTATATGGGCATTTATTTTATTATAAAATGCCATATCACATTTTATGGGAAGAGTGAAGTGTTTATATGAGGAGGAAATCATTTTTAAACAATTTGAAAAATAGTATATAGCATTTAACAGTGTGAAAATGCAAGTGGCATTGGAGAGGTTAAAAGGTCAGATGTCACCAAGCTATTGACCAGGGTAGTGATTAATTGCTATGTTTGGTGAATAATCTTGAATAACTGAAACAACAAAGTATTTAAAACTAATTGACATGCGATTTTGTTCAGTGGACAAATGCATCTGCTTTTGACAAAGAGATAAGCATTTCTGAATAATACAATACATTTAAATGGATTAATATCACATTTTTACTTATGTATGTATTTGTCAGGGATAGTGGATTTCCAGTCTTCTAAATCTCATGAGTTCATGACACTACATTCACTGTACAGTTTTGCCAAAGGCTGGTTTTCATTGATTGTCCCAAGTGAGTCAGGGTTCACACTTGCAGGGTTTCATTAATATAATTCAATTTGGCAAGTAGACACAGAAGGCTGGCACATGCAGCGAAGACATATGTAACAAGCAGTGCCTGCTGCTTCAAAGTAGCTTATATTTGGACTGCTGTATACTTAGGATGACCATATGGCTCTGTGTTCAGCGGGACAGTTTGGGACACTTCAGGCTTTTCAACTCACAACCCAAATGCATTCTGATGTGTTTTACCTGTCTCAGGTACTATTCTTACCTTTAAAAGAAGCAGGACTACGCTTACCAGAATGCATTTGGGTTGTGAGTTGAAAAGCCTGAACTGTCCCAGACTGTCCCGCTGAACACAGAGCCATATGGTCACCTTATGTATACTGTACTAAGGTGTAAGGTACAGTATACCTAAGCAAAGTGTGATAATCTGGTGTTTTAAGAAACCCTGTTCAAGAATAAACATACTTCACACTACACTCGCATATATACATATTGCACTGAAACAATCAAACTACACAAGGTTTCAGCTCGGGTAAAATAACTCTGAAGGGGACGTTGATATGTGCACTCAAACAAGGCACACACAACCGCGCAATAACTTGCCCTAAATTAACCACATTTGAACTATCAATTCTTTAATTATATACATTTTTTTTTTTTTTTTGGACTATACATTTTAAAAAGCTACCTCGTGTTTTTGCTTACTTTCATCACCCAATCTTATAAAATACACACTACTTGAATTGCTTCTTGCCAAGTCATGAACAGATAACAGGGGTTAGCTGCACTTCAGAAAGAAAGTAAATACGAAGAAAGGTTGTGTGGTTTACTTTATCTGAAAAGAAAAAAAAAATCCAGGAAGCTTTATCCCCTGGTGAAGTAAATATAAATATAAATATAGAACATGCTGCACTTAAATTAGGAACTGAATCCTTAAATTGCATATTACTGTTTGTTCCTGTTTGTATTCCAGAAGCTACCCTTATAAATGTTTACCATGGTATTTGTGCACTGTATTTTTGATGTTCCCATGCTTTCCCCATGGTTATATTGTGCATTTACCATACAGGAGTTTATCATGGTTTTCCAGTTTTTTTTTAATTTTTATATTCTTTATCATACCTCAATGTGCTTCACAATGCTTACCAGTGCTTTACCATGCTTTCACTATGTTTTATTACACTTTACTATGCTGCAACTATGGGAATCTTACAAGGGAAACTCTAGATAAAGAATGTCATCTCACAGAAGTCTTGGAGTCTGAGACACTTAGCAGGTCAAGCATATAGACTTTAAGGAAATGTCCTCACTGTTTGATATCAATGACAGCAGTTTTGAAACTTGAGTCGTAAGAGTAAATTTAAAAAGATAAGGCATCTTTGATAAAAAGGGGGTTGTTATCAGAACCATGCTTTGTTCAATATTTTGCTGCTGAATCAGCTTATCTTGCTATTTTTTTATTTTTTTTTTTTTTTTTTTAATATGCTGTTCTCAAAGTGTTTGTGAAAGGTGATATTCAAAACCAGAAACCCATAACAAGAGGTTTCATTGATGTTTATATTCTCATGATATTTAGTTAGTGTTATATTATCAATAAACAAAATTTGGATACAGGTAAAATACTACACTTACCATAGAAGTGAAACTATAAAATAAGAACTTTATCATGATGTTAATTAATTAAGCATTACCAAACCGTTTGCCAGGCTGTATGAATAAAACTTTAACTCTTTACTTTTTTAAAAGGTAGTTTTGCTTAACTGGAACCTTCCTTGGATTGTAGTGTTTGTAGTGTATTGAAGAAGGTGGTAGTGTATTGTTGTGTGTAGGCCTATTTTATTCATGTGTTTTTATATTTCCCACCAAAAACCTGTAGGCAATTTGTTAAGACTTATTTTTATAATTAGTTCTGGTAGATATGCATCACCATCTAAGGCAGTATCGTGAGTGCATTGCTAATGGCTACAGTAAACGTGTGTGCCGCTAAGCCAATCAAAGCAGGAGCAGAGGTTGATGGACAGTGAATAAGTTTAACTTTACTCACATCACAAAATACATTCAAAGGTGAACATTGACAGTTGTATCCAATATTTCATTTTTTTGCATTAGGTATTTAATAAAGATTCTTGGAAAATGTAAAATTTCAAATGTAGTAAAAAGGTGCTTCTACTTCATATGATTTTTTTATTCATTTCTTTAATTGTTCTAGCTAACATTGGACACAGGAGTGTTGCAGTGTTACTGGGTGTTGTCTAGCAGCACATTTCAGCTGGATTTAATGCAATTGAGAAGCAGGTAAAGGACGTCTGTCATGACATCTGATATAGAAGACAGTGTTAAAATAGCAATAAAGTATGTGGCACTTCAAAACTGTTAAATATTCAGTGATCTGAGTCATTCATGCTTTGTATATGTATTCATTATTGCAATTAATTCCCAGGCAATGCACCACATCTATTTTTTTTAATACAGTATATCAAAGACAATAAAGAAACTTTGAAATTGGCTTCCTTTTTTTTTTGAGATAGGACACCTGCTAAAAACACAAATGGATAAAAATGAAAGGCATGCAAACCACTTTACCAGAAGCATGAACATTGCCTTTTCTCTTAACTAATGAATATCTGTCTTATGCAAAATAGGACAACAGGGTAGCCAAGGAGGAATTGGAACTGTCCTGCATATGAAAGGCAGAGGTATGGAAGTGTGCCTTTGAAAATGAGTTCACGTTTGGGAGCCTCCCAAAGCATTCAGGGAAGTGGTAATTAATGTATAGTGAGTGACTTTGAATGCGGGGTGAATAGGGATGGAACAATAGGACGTTTTGAAGCAGAGCCACTGAAGAAAGAAAGCTGTTAAAAGATGGCCACTGTGAAGCTACTACTTCAATCCTAATCCTCTTTGACCTTCTCTTTATGATCTGTGGTGGAGTTTGTTTTGTATCCATCTCCAAAACACAATGGAGTTAATTTGCCCCGATTTCATTCATGTATGCTTTGGGTTGTAACAGGGTTTCATTCTTTGAGGGTGCTTACTTTAAAAACAAAAAATCTGTTAAAAAGGCAGGGTAGTATGCTTTAAGGTGCTTTATCATTTATGGAATGCAAAGGATTAAAGGGAATTGTTTTGATTGGCCATCTTGAACTAGCAAGAAAAAGCCATGAAATACTTCTCTTCTTTTTACATGGAAATAATTGAAATTCAAAATTAAAACAATATCAGTTCACTGTGCTGTACAAATGCATGCTGACATATCTCTAGTGACCCACATATATAAAAGTGTACTGTATAACCAACATAGTACATATCATAAAACATTATCTCATAAAGTGGTAAGGTAACAAAACCAATTATGCAAATATTAAACTGCCAGAATTAGAACTCTGACCTTTGCACTTTTAGGCAAATATATGACTAATTGTTGTGCTACTCTACAGGATAATATACTGTAAGTATACACACTATGGGTTAGTTCTTCCTAGTGGAAAAATAAAGCAGAGTATAAACATAGTGTGCTGTGGGATTATGGAATGGATTTTTTTTTTTTTTTTTCTGGATCAACATTCTGCATATGCAGTTAACCTAAAACAACTTTTTAAGTAATGCAGCAATGTTCTCTAATGGACTGGCCTTTTCTGGATTAGGTTGATGCCAGTTGTTTTAGTGATACTGAATTCTGGTCTAAACAAGAACACAATATCAATACAGTACATTCCCTATGAAAAACCACTCTCTATCAGTCAGTTTGAATTTGAAGAGCTGAAGTGTCCCCTCTTTTAGGACAAAGTCCCTATTAAGACCATGTTACTGAGGCCCTTTGGCCCCTTTATATAAAAGCAAAAACAAGTGGAGAGTTGGACTCTGCAGAGGCGTGTCTGACTTTTGGCTCAGGAATAGGAAAAAGAATAAATAATCCTGGTACAGTAATTGTGATTCAGATTTGATTCATTACAATCCAGACTCATTCTTGCAAGAAACCAACCTCATTTAGGGAAATGGTAGGAAATGTAACCTTTTTTTATCATGGCAAACCTTTCCTAACAATAGGAAATGAAAACTCAATTGGTAATTCTAATCAGTTTTGTAATGGCAAGGTATCTTTTTAAGAATCATAATTTACGGTACATGTATAATATGTAGATCCACGGTGACTTGAAAGTTTTTTATTTTATTTTGTAATACATAGTAATTAGCAATAAACATTGTTCTATTGTAAATATGCTCTTAACGGCAGTGTCTGATATGTCCAAAATGTCCAAAAGTCATTGTAGAAAAATGAGGAGAGATGCAAAGAGCATGTCCACAAAATTTAAATACAAGAGTACAGTTGAGCATGGTGGTGCCATGCCCAGCACTTGTGCCTTTGGCTCCTCAACATGACACATGTGATTTAATTAAGAACCAGACAGAATCGCATTTCTCCAAAGTTCCAAGTTTCCAGACATCCACGAAAAGTAGATAACAACACTTTGCTATATTCCATTTTCTAATATTCACTTCAAAATATTTTTTATAGTAATAATACCACTACTAATATTTAATATTTTTTAATCATGGTAAACAATTACAAAACCATCAGCCAGGGCCTAAAAGCTCAAACAACTAATTTTCCTTTGTTCTACTGTTTTGACTAAATAAGATCGCCCATAAGTCTATATACATGCAGTGCAGGCCTCAGGGTAAAAAGGGCAAGTTGACCCTCAGAGCAATGGTGCAGTAGGGCATTCATTTGATGTGAGTTATATCTTGAGGCTATTCGCATATCTCCATGTCTAGGCGGGTATTTAACTCTTAAATACTTCCTGAAATGCTAAACTGATAGGCAGGCTTCTGATTGAAGTGACTTTATACAGGGGGGGAAGACATACTTTTTTTTTTAATGCAAAAATGCAGTTTTTTTGTCATTATGGATGCCTGCTGTTTGATAGTTGTTTACAAACTGTTAGTGAACTTCTTTGGAAAAACAAAGTTTTATGTTTGGTTCAGGCTTTTTACACTATAGTATGAGTGGTTGTCTGATTCTGCTATCCAGTGTTTTTTTTTTTATATATTTTTATAATATCAAGTTGACTTGGTGTTCAGTGGAAAGCAATGTCTGCAACTTCAAATCCCTTCTGTCTGCACTCCATAATGTTGGAGGATGGTTGAGAAATACATATAAACTAAAGACTTGGTGAAAAGGCAATGCAGAATCTTCAAACAAAGGAACATACACAGGCAAGAAGAGACCATAGAATTAACTATAATTACACATAAATACACAATGCAATTGAATAAAAGTCCCATAGATAGATATTGAAAAGAGTAACAGCAGGAAAAACAACATATTTGTTACCAATTCAGCCTCTACTGTACACATTCAAGCTTTTTTTGATAAATTCATACAGAATTGCCTGAAGCTTTTTAGACTGCAGTCGTAGTTGGCTGCTTTTGCTAATTAAGTAATGAGACTGACCTTGCAGACTTGGTTGCTGCACAAATACTCTCTCAACCGACAATAATCTTTTTTGTCACGTATAAGAGCTTCTCAGATGCCGTCTTATTCTTAAGTCAAAGAGCGTGTGCCGACTTATCACTAATTCACAATACATTACTGTGCTTGTTTGTTCATCTGTTTCTTTATTATAATCTCTGACACTAAAAGTTCATTGCCACAATGGAGTTCCTAAATGCTATGGTTGTATTATAAACCTTGCAAATCGTGTCAGCCAATCAGGTTCTGAATAGAGCAGTCACTGTCCCACAGGTACTATAGATGCCCTTTGCACTCAATATCCCCCCCAACACTCAATCCAGACATTCTACTGTTTGTAATGCTAACCCTCCTCAAAACAATTCAAGGTCATATTTAGTAGTTAAAGCAATACATCTTATGGTATAGCAACCTCTATAACTCATGATGTTAGCTATCATGTGGTGCCTACTTCAGGCTTTTTGTAGTATAATATATGACTTGAATAACCAATATATTCTTACAGTACAATTGTAATGTTCCTTTTAATAACTTTTAGAGCAGTACCTTTCTATATCAACTGGAGTGGTCATTTTTAGAATTAGCTTGGCCTATCTTCCTATCTCATTGCGGTGCGCTGCAGTTTTCTGTCAGACACGCCCTACCTATTAACACTTAGTCTAGTTCCAAGATACTTATATGCTTCTCATCCCTTTCAGATGTTTTTAAACCTTCTTACATCCTACTGTCCAGAACTGCTTTCAACTTGCTATAGGCACATTATTATTGCCTTTACTGATCTCCAATCTCGACTTATCCATTTGGATACCCAGTCTCTGAAAAGCTTATAGTTTCTCTGTGAATCAGTCCCGACAACCTTGTCATTATTAATTTCAGAAAAAATCACGTCCCCCGGCTGCAAACTACAATGTAAGCAACCCATAAATAAACATCGTCGTTGGCAATAAAACAGGTCATAAACTGGCACTGTATGTGTTGACACAATCCACCACCTAGCTAGAGAGAAACTACGTTTTTACTACATAACTACTGTAGGTTTATAATGACCTTTTACATGATGGGTTGTCAGGAAATCAGACTGTATATCAGTGTATACAGACGTATATCACAGTCCAGCCCAAGCATCTCACGTTTCCATGGAAAGCTGTAAAAACAACACACTAATTGAACCCGGAGCGAGAAGCCATTTCCCTACGCTCTCTATCCTTGAGCATCCATCTCGGCGTGGTACTTGTACTGCCTTAACTTCTTCCCACCTTGATTAGTGCCATGGATAACCAACCCAATGTGTGATTGACCCAAACCAACCAATTAGAACATAACATATAAGGGAATTTACTTTAGCAAGTGACCAAAACAGAGCCAGAATGCATCCCCTGACTGTTTAAGTCCCCAAAGAGTAACCACTCTACTCGCTTAGCCACCTCAACGCAGAAGATACCTCCTGGCTAACGATACTATCATTGCACAGAAGGGACATCTATTTTGTAATTTAGTGCAAGTTGTGATTGATTTGCCCAGGTGAAAAAACAAAACTTGTGGGGCAAAAATAAAAGATGAATCCAGAATGATGTTGGATATTGTGTAGAATTTCTATTATTCCTAGCATTTGCATCAGCTTGTCTAAATATAATAATCAAAATGTTTATTTAAACACTTTTTTTCTGTTTTGGGTAATTGCGTGTCTGAGACGTGAATGTTGGACTGCAATATAATGGAATGTGACTTATTTTTGATTGAATTAGATTACTGTGTTGCAGTGTCATCATTCGCATTGTTGATGTATAAGTCTAGTGTTAGGAAAAGTGCACGCAAACCTGTTTCACTCGGACTAGGATTCTAGGAATGATCCCCACAGGTATTTGCAAACAGCAACATTCTTGATAAATATATTTATGATTGGGGTAGGTTCACGTATACTGTATGAAGCTTAAGATACAAAATAAACAAAATCATTTTGCAATAAAGCCTGTTTTCTTTACAGTCGGCAACACGGTTGAAATGTTTGTGTATTTTAGATCTTATTATGTATTAGGGAAAGCTCTGTGGTCAAGACCCATAATAACATTCTATAAATGCCTGAAATGTTCTGGTTGCAAAGTGGTGTTTTAGTTGAATTTCATTTTCTCACAGTGACTGAGGAAATATATTGTGAATTGCGTCAGTGGCCTTGGTTTTTTAATGATTCCCCTTGAGTTACATAGAATGCCAATGCCTTTCAGATAAGCAAGTATCTCCTTTTTCTTTTTCTTAGACTCGTCTAAATCATGTTTGGTTGAAATATCTTTTCAGAAGTAAGAAAAAAGCAGCACTGCTGCCGACTAGACTTTTTTTTCCTTCAGTGCAGTTAAGAGAAACATGTGAGCCAGGGAGCACCTTTGTTTGTTTTAAGGCCCAGTGAACGTCTAACATTTTATCAGTTATAAGTACTAAAGGAAGTTCTTTCCTCTAATGGTTGGGCCTCTTCAGATAAACACCTCAATAGGATGTCTGTTTGGGTAATTAATCAACTATTAAAACAGTAGTTGATAAAAAGGGGTGTACTTTAAGTTCAGATTGCCTTTTATCAGAGGACTTGGGTTAAAATCACACTGAGTATGCTCTATTATATGAGCTATATGAAGACATATTCAGTAGATAACAGAAAACAGAGAACAACAAAGCTGAGTAAGTGTAACCACACTTAAAGACTAACTAACACTTAAAAACTAAAGAACTTTCATGCTCTGGTGAAACAACTGATCCGTTTTACTTTAAACTGGGCACACAGCAAAAGAGAAAATAACATATGACCAAAACGTGCCAATAATAAAAAAAAAAAAAATGCAATAAAAAAATGCAGGCTGTATCTCCTGAGTTCATTAGGCAACAGAACTATATCCAATCCCTGGGGACCAGGATTTTGGTGGACATATAAAGACTGCTAGATTAGTTCCAAACGTTTTGTGGTACGCATGTAAACACTGTTGCAAGGACTGTGGTTAAAGCATTTGCTTTACTGAAATAGCTAAACAGGTGTTGATGCTGAATTTGTTTAATTAACATGTTTGACATAATAGCAACTAAATGCACAGCTACCAATATATACAGGGGTTATATTTTCTTCAATGGCTTTCAGCACCCCCACTATAAAATGTGTTCCAGCACCACTGGGCATTAGGACTCCACCTATATACTGATGCAACTTCCTTTACACCATGTTGGACTCTTATGTGGTGTCAGATGGGCTCATAATACCTGCTGCACAGTGTTGTGGCCTTCAGCCAATTCAAAGTAAAAATAAAATCTGGAAAACTATGTACAGAAAAAGATATGGTAAAGCTGTTTTGCTAGTGGGTCGTGCATAGCTTAAAAACATTCAATCAGAAAAAAAGGCTAGAATCTAAGTAAAATAAATGTTTTGCCTCGTGCTTTCATCAGTGTACATCAGTGTTCTAATGAATAACACATACACGTGCATTATTCACACAGACTGACTATAATATTGAAACGGGATTCTCTCTAGAACATGCTGATTAATTTAGATGTGTTTTCATTAAGATATAAGGACGCATTTTGCTGTTATCTTATTTTATAACACATGTTGAAGAAGAGAAAAAACAACATTGTGCAATTACAACCATAGACAGAAATATATGGCCATAAATCCACGCTGGTATTATATCATCAAACAAAAACATGATAACATCCTAGCCAACTGCACCTGCACCAATTATTGTTCAATTAGTAATGTACATCATGCAATAATGGACAAACTTTTACACATGGTTATCTAAGTTAATAAAAGTGGAGAGTTATAAATTATTCTGAAGCAAGCAAGAGAATTGTTGTTATCACAATAGGAATAACTGGTTCCCTGAAAGAGAAGATGACCAACAACCAATACTTTTGGGATATGCTTGTCACAGATCAGGTATTCACTGAGCATTTTATATCAAAGCAGCCAATAGGCCCCTTCATGGAGTGACGTCCTCGGTCCCACCAGTCTTGGGATTAAATAATCACTACATTGAGATCTCGTTCTCTTTTGCATTGAACCCACGAATACAAGTGATGCGACCTCGCAAGGTTTTCTCTTTCAGGGAACTGGGATTACATCTGTAACCTATCGTTCCCTTTCAATTTGAAGATGACCAACAACCAATACTTTTGGGAACGCGTATCAAAGCCATCGTGAGGGAGTGTGAGCGGACAGTATATGAGGGACGCCTCGCTACCGCCAACTAGTGTTGATGGTGTGAGCGTAGAACCTCAAGGACCATTGTACTTAATGAAGGCATAGAGGGATCTACCACATTAAGCTGGTTGAACCTGCTGAATGTATGTGGAGTAGCCCAGCTAGCCGCAGTATAGATATCAGTCAATGATGCACCCCGAAAGAGGGCCCATGATGTGGCCATGCCTCTGGTAGAGTGCGCGGCCACCCTTCCAGGTGGGGTTAGGCTGGCATTAGTATATGCAGTTGCAACTGTGTCTACAATCTAGTGGGATAGTTTTTTGCTTGGAGAGGGCTTGACCCAGGGTCCTTTCACCATGAGAGATGAAGAGCTGGTCAGACTGATGTAGCGCTCTCGTACTATCTACATAACCTCTCAAAGCCCGCATTGGGCAGATGGAATTCACTCTCCTATCCTCTGAATCAAAAGGAAGAGGATGGAAAGCATCAAATTCTACCGATTGATTCAAGTGGAAAGCCATAATCACCTTAGGCAGGAAGGCAAGGTTTGTACGTAAAGATAACCTGTTCCCATTGTCCCAAATACGCATACAGGAACTGTGCACAGACAAAGCTTGTAGCTCACTGACCCATTTAGCGGAGGTGATGACTAATAAAAAGGCTGCCTTCATAGAGAGATATCTGTATGGAATATATAGGCTCCAATGTGGTTTTAGTGAGAGCCTCCAATACAACGTCTAGACTCCACTCGGGGAGGACATCCTTTCTAGGTGGACGTAGCTGCCGAGCACCCTGTAGAAAACGGGTCGCCAGAATATGGGAAACTGAGTCAATAGGGACATGGCATGCAGATATAGCTGCTAGGTATACTTTCAGCGTAGAGGGAGACCTACCCGTCTCCAGCAGATCTTGCAGAAACTGTAAAATAGTTGCTATAGGGCAATAGATAGGATCATGACCTCTGGTCATACATCACTTTTGAAAATACCTCCACTTATAGGCATACAGTGCTCCTGTGGAGGAGGCCACTAATAGGGACTTGAAAATATCCATCCTTCACTGTTGTAGACCAGTCACTCGGCTGGACAGACTGGAGGGTGTGGCGATATGTGATCATCTGAAACCTTCTCTTCCTCAAAAACCCACTGAGCTGATGCACTCGGGCCCCATGTCCGGTGTTTCCCCATCCTTCCTGACAGCTCCAGCTGTTGGCTGCCATGGAAGGTCACCACGCAACGCCTCAGGTCACCACACATGGCAGTGCGGACTGGAATTGTCAGGGTTACCGTAGTAACCTAATCGCCTTGACATGGTGGAAGATGCTTGGAAGCGGGCGATCCTCACACATTGCCTAGGAATGGAGGGTCAAAGGATCTTGCAACACTCGGCACATTAGCCACTTATGATACCAACGCACTCACGGCTCACTTCGGATCTACTCAAATTATCCTCATTAAGTAGTTCCAGTTTAGACAGCACTTGCAACAGCCTATTTACAGTATATTCCCTCGCTACATGAACTCGCAGCCCCATGCAAATTCTGTACTTTGTATGAAGAAATGGTCTGTGAACAACTGATTGAAAAGACATCTGGTGCTCAGCTAAGAGAATGATTACTATTAGAATCAGACGATCTGACTCTGACTAAAACTCTTCAGATTGGTCTGCAGGTCGAGTCTGCTGTTAAAGGAGGGTAACTGTTATCTGCTGCAGTTAAAACTGAAACTATAATCGAACAACCTGTTCGGAAAGTGCAGCAGCAGTGCACACAGCCTGAGAGATGTGGGAACTGTGGGGCAACCCGACATGAGTCCAGAGCGCCTAACTGGCCTGCCTGTGGTCAACAGTGCAGAAAATGCAACATATTTAACCATTTTGCAAGACGGTGCCGCTCTGCTCTTGCCCAGAATAATAATCAGACTCGGCCAAACGCTCCTGCCCCTGCCACTATTCACACTGTGCGCTTCATGCTTCAAAACCTGTGTGTGCTGCTTGAACAGCATACCTATTTCTCTTATTATAGATACTGGTGCCAAAGTATCTCTTCTGAATAAGGACACTTATGAAGTTATTTTCTAGAGTACTCATAGTACATACCTCCACTGCACTCCATGCCTATGGCCATTCCTATATTGATGTCCTGGCCTCCACGTCTATTCCAGCTTTTATTTTTTTTTATGACCGCTACGCTCAGGCTCAGCTCTGCCGGTTGCTTTAAAAAAATAATGTCCTCCATCTTTGCTGGCATCCCTTGGGTTTCTATTTACCTCAATGATGTGGTTCATGGCATCTCCCAGACTATTCACAATGGCCATCTGTTTTTCAGCATCTTTCACATCACCATGTCACATTGACTGAAGAAAAGTGAATCTTTGGAGCTTCCAAGATCGACTTTGTGGGCTACCAGCTCTCAACCAACGGCATCTCTCCATTACAATCTAATGAGGATGCCATTCACCACCTGCCAGACCCCCAAACAGTCTCACAACTGGCCTTATTCCTGGGAGTGATTACATACTACCTCCGGTTCCTTCTCCAGTTTTTGGCCATTACCTCACTGCTATGCCAGCTACTAAAAAAGGACACTGGGTCTGCATGCCTGCTGCAGTGTGTCGTGCATGTGCTAAAGACTCAGCTTACCTCTGCACCTACATTAGCCACTTCAGCATGGCTGCCCCAACCCTTGTTACATGTGATGCATCTACAACGGCTCTGGGGGCTGTCCTTTCACAGGTACAGGATTGCATTGAACACCCTGTTGCTTTCATATCTCAAGCACTGAGCCCAATTGAACAAAAGTACTCTGCTGGGGAGAGAGAAGCACTGGCATGTGTCTGGGCCTGCGAGAGGTGGCACATGTATTTATAATGTTGGAAGTTTACATTAAAAACAGATCACCAAGCCCTCATTGCTCTGCTGGCAACACCAAGAATTGGACACAAGCCCCTCAGACTATACAGGTGGGCAAACCAGCTACAGCTATATCACTTCCAACTAGGATTCACACCAGGGTGCAACAATTCAGCAGCAGATCACTTGTCATGGTCTGTCCTACCTTTGGAGCAGGAATCTAAGCCCAATGATACCGAGCAAGCAATGGTAAATATGCTCCAGGTACCCCTCACAGAAGTAGTGCCAATACAAAAAGTCTGCCAAGCTTCCCCAGTTGACCCTCTCTTCATCACCCTTCAAGAACATATAATGAATGGATGGCCGCTTAAAGTAGATGAAGTCCTGGCACCATACCATCATGTACAGATTGAGCTGTCCTTCTGGGGTGACTTCTGTGTGGCAAGGGGCCATAGAACTGTAGTACCCATTGAATTACAGGCTTGTTTGCTACAGATGGTGCATTAGGGCCACTTGGGACTCATAAAGCTGAAGCAGCAATGCAGAGATCTGGTATGGTGGCCTGGCATTGACAAAGAGATCACGCTTCTTGTCAAGGACTGAACAGCATGCATTATTAGTGGGAAGTCCAGACAGCCACCTACAGCCCTGTTACAGCCAGTGCCCTGGCCTCAGTCACCTTTGGTACACTTGCAGATAAATGTTAGTGGGGAACTTCACGGCATGCCCTCTCATCTTTGTGGTCATCTACAGTGTCTATAGAAAGTTTACACCCACAACTTCCAAGTGAAAAAAAAAATTCTAGAAATTTGTAGAAAATTAATTAAAAATAAAAACTGAAATAGCTTGGTTAGATAAGTGTCCACCCCCTTGTAATAGCAATCCTAAGTTAGCTCAGGTGCAACTAATCGCCTTCAAAATCACACACCAAGTTAAGTGGCCTCCACCTGTGTTAAACTGTAGTGATTCACATGATTTCAGGATAAATTCAACAGTTCCTGTAGGTTCCCTCTGCTGGGTAGTGCATTTCAAAGAAAGACTCAACCATGAGCACCAAGGCACTTTCACAAGAGTTGTTGAAAGGCACAGATCAGGGGATGGGTATAAAAAAATATATCAAAGGCCTTGAATATCACTTGGAGCACGGTCAAGACTATTATTAAAAAGTGGAAGGTGTATGGCACCACCAAGATCCTGCCTAGATCAGGCTGTCCCTCCAAACTGGATGACCGAGCAAGAAGGAGACTGATCAGAGAGGCTACCAAGAGGCCAATGGCAACTTTGCAAGAGCTACAGGCTTTTATGGCCTGTATGGTAGGGTGGCAAGAAGGAAGCCATTACTCAAGAAAGCCCACCTTAAATCCCATTTGAAGTATTAAAAATAACACTCAGTAGATTCTGTAGCCCTGATGCAAGAAGTTTTGTGGTCTAACAAAACTAAAATGGAACTTTTTGGCCTAAACGCAAAGCATTATGTTTGGCGCAAACCCAACACAGCGCACCACCCAAAGAACACCATCCCTACTGTGCAGCATGGTGGTGGCAGCATCATGTTATGGCAATGTTTCTAAACTGTCACAATGACGGGTGTAGTGGGTGACGTCAGACCAGAACCAACAACCAACAAATAAACAACAGAGAGGTGGAGGTTGGTGAAGCTGAGAGATTGTTTGCGTTCAGCATTTAATAATGAAACAAACAGAAAATAAAAGGTTGCAAGACAAACAAAACACAGGACACGGCACTTTAGCCAAAAAAAAGAGACAAACAAAATGGACTACACAGACAAACACGGTGAGCTGAAATCAATTATTTACGTTACTTTTACTTTCTCCTCTCCACACCCGTTCTCCACTCACCGAACACACAACCCGAAGTGAGTGAAAACACTATATACAAATATACATTTAAACACTTGTGCGCATAACTTATATTATATCCCATGTACCAATGACTATACTCCAACATTAACACACCACACACAACATACAACACAGAAATACACAGGAGCGGGGCAACATTGCCACAGGCACTTGTTAGGATAGAAGGGAAAATGAATGGAGCAAAGCAAAGAGAAGACCTTGAGGAAAACCTGCTGCCCTCTGCAAGAAAGCTGAAACTGGGACAGAAGTTCACCTTTCAGCATGACAATGAATCAGAGCACACAGCCAAAGGTACACTGGAGTGGCTAAGGAACAAAAAAGTAAATGTCCTTGAGTGGCCCAGTCAGAGCCCCAACTTAAATCCAATCGAAAATTTGTGGTACGACTTCAAGATTGCCGTCCATCAAAGCTCTCTAAGGAACTTGAACAGTTTTGTAAAGAAGAATGGTCAAATATTGCCAAATCTAGGTGTGCAAAGTTGGTAGTGACCATGCCAACAGACTGACAGCTGTAATTGGTGTGAAAGTTGCTTCCACCAAGTATTAACTCGGGGGGGGGGGGGGGGGGGTAGGGGGGGGGGGGAGACTTATCCAATTATGATCTTTCAGTTTTGTATTTTTAATATATAATTTCCCCTTAACAGTGTGGCGTATGGTGTGTAGATAAGTGGAAAGAGATCCTCATTTAAATGCATGAACTCTGAGCCACTGACACAACAAAATGTGAAAAAGTTCAAGGGGGTGTAGATTTTCTATAGACACTGTATGACCTTGTGACAGGCTGGCAAGTGGATAGAGGCCAAGAGACAGTCTGCAGTTCAAAAAAAATACTAATTTTATTATAAATAACACAAAATAAAAGTGCACAAGGGCAAAATAAAGGGATTTAAACACAAATAAAGCAATACAAAAAAACAAACCTTACAAAAAATAAAGATTTCCAGGCTGGGCAATGCCTTCACTCAACACAAACACAAACACAAACACAAACACAAACACAAACACAAACACAAACACAAACACAAACACAAACACAAACACAAATCTGCTTCTTCAGCTCCCTCCTCCTCAATGGGAAGCAGAGGCCTCCTTTTATGTCAGGTGGCAGGGCGCTGATTGATCGTTAATTAAACTAACCATCTAATCAACTAATCAACCCCAGCCACCTGAAAATAATAAACCCAGGAAGGTAGGGGAAATTAACCCCATCCCTGCCGATTTAAAAAGGGCAGAGCTTTCCTCTGCCACAGACCTACACTCAAAATGGCCAGAAGTACATACAGTTGCCTCAGCTACCACACAATACTGCAAATCCTCGACTCATTGGCGTTTGGCCTATGTTATCACTATTGACAACGGGCCCCAGTTTATTTTGGCAGACTTTAACTCCTATCTGAAGAATAACGACATCAATCAGAACTTGTTGCCAGGTATATTTCCAGTTTGGGTGAGTAATTTCAAATACGGTAAATAAACAACCAATGACATATGACACCTTCAGATGCATCTCAAATAATATAAAAGCAATAAATAAATAATAAGAAAAGACAGAACATCATACTGCTCTTTCTTCCTAGTTTCAATTGTTTTTGTTTTGGTTTTTTGGGGGGTTTTTTGTTTTGAACTTGCTTCAGAATTTAGTTGTTAAATCACCTATAAAATAACTGTCGTGAAACCACCCTGTGTATAGGGAAGTAGGAAAACAAGAGGATTCTGGGCAATTATAATAAAAAAAAAAGTTATTTATTTCAGTGAATAGGAAATGGCTTAGTATTTGACAGACAGAAAAAGCCATTATCTTTTATGTAATTTAGTGGCTTTCACAATATCATTCAAATGAGTGTTATTAGATTTTGTACTCAAATAATCTATTGTATTACAGTAGTAAATTAACCTTCTTCATAATTCAGGTGACCAACAAAAAGTCTGTGTGCCTGTATGGTGATAGTGTTATGTACCAATTGACAACCATAATTATAATGATTCTATGGTATGGCTTCAAAGAGAATGGACACACAATGTAAACTCATTGTTTTCCCTCCCCATATATTTAAAAGCTTTCAGAGTCTTTAATGTGGTTCAAACACTGTATGTTAAGCTTGTTTTGAAGCATTTTACTTCTAGTCAGATTCAACTGTTGACTACTGCCAAATCACATCCAGTGTCAACAAAACCGACTTTTAAAGTTATCCTGAAAACACTCGTCACATAGCCCCCAATAAAGGTGAAAGTCAGTTTATTTCCTTGTACGCTCAACATGCCATAGTTATTGCTTAAATGTTTGATGAGGGATTTATTGTAGATGGGATCCCAACAATAGGTATTTTATATTTACCATCTTATGAAGTGTAGCCTAGATGGTGCTCTGGCTAAGCTGAAAATTGACGTAATACAAATGAGACTCACTATGAGCTGTGTTTTACAAGTGAAAGCTGAATTGCTGTCAGTTACCAGGATGTAAAAAGGTAAGTATGGTGTCAAAACATTGGTAACAAGACCTACAGAGGCAGTCTTAAAGTATATGCTGTCTTTCAACGTTGTCTCATCTATTTAAACTCCTCAGATGAAATGCCAGTTTGCTTAAGGAGATAGTTTAATCTGACAGAAGCAACTTTGATGAAATCTGTAGTGGAAAGCAGCCAAATGCTGTTATTTACAAAAGAAAAAATAAAACAACCTCCTTAACTCAAATGCCAAACACACCTACAAGAGTCTGAACCAGCCTATACTCAACTCACAGATATTAACTAAATCCCAGCGCACATTTAGCCTGACGGCAGTGCGCTCTTAAAAAGATTTATTCAGAAATCTCCAAGCCAGTTTCATTCAACCTTTTCTCCTCTGTCTATTGATGATAGTTTCACTATGATGAGCAAATCGGGAGTCACATCTGAAAAAACTACAAAGTAGTTTGGATTTTTTAAATAACACTTTTAAAGGCGTATCCTTTTAAACAAGTGTCGGAAGTCATAGATTATTTATATTGTATTCCCTTTTACCTAAATATATCTTTAAAAAGATGCAAAAAAAAGTATAATTTTTTATCAAATTATACTTACTATAGTGGTGTAGAGCAGTCATGTTTTATTATTGCACGGTCACATACACCCACAAGAACAAGGTGTATTGTAAAGCTTTATAGCAATTTAATATAAATGTAATAACAAGGTGTCATGTTACAAAGCTTAATAATATAATTTCCTTTCACCCCAAAACCTCAGTTTGTAAGAAGAACTATATATAAATCTACATAATTTCTTTAGAACATAAGAACATAAGAACATAAGAAAGTTTACAAACGAGAGGAGGCCATTCGGCCCATCTTGCTCGTTTGGTTGTTACTAGCTTATTGATCCCAAAATCTCATCAAGCAGCTTCTTGAAGGATCCCAGGGTGTCAGCTTCAACAACATTACTGGGGAGTTGATTCCAGACCCTCACAATTCTCTGTGTAAAAAAGTGTCTAATCTCCATTTGTGACCCCTGGTCCTTGTTTCTTTTTTCAGGCTGAAAAAGTCCCTTGGGTCGACACTGTCAATACCTTTTAGAATTTTGAATGCTTGAATTAGGTCGCCACGTAGTCTTCTTTGTTCTAGACTGAACAGATTCAATTCTTTTAGCCTGTCTGCATATGACATGCCTTTCAAGCCCGGAATAATTCTGGTCGCTCTTCTTTGCACTCTTTCTAGAGCAACAATATCTTTTTTATAGCGAGGTGACCAGAACTGCACACAATATTCAAGATGAGGTCTTACTAGTGCATTGTACAGTTTTAACATTACTTCCCTTGATTTAAATTCAACACTTTTCACAATGTATCCGAGCATCTTGTTTTTTATAGCTTCCCCACATTGTCTAGATGAAGACATTTCTGAGTCAACAAAAACTCCTAGGTCTTTTTCATAGATTCCTTCTCCAATTTCAGTATCTCCCATATGATATTTATAATGTACATTTTTATTTCCTGCGTGCAGTACCTTACACTTTTCTCTATTAAATATCATTTGCCATGTGTCTGCCCAGTTCTGACTCTTGTCTAGATCATTTTGAATGACCTTTGCTGCTGCAACAGTGTTTACCACTCCTCCTATTTTTGTGTCGTCTGCAAATTTAACAAGTTTGCTTACTATACCAGAATCTAAATCATTAATGTAGATTAGGAATTTCCTTGAATCCCAACTGCGTTCAGTTTGAGAATTAATCTTTTATGCAGGACTTTGTCAAAAGCTTTCTGGAAATCTAAATAAACCATGTCATATGCTTTGCAATTATCCATTATCGATGTTGCATCCTCAAAAAAATCAAGCAAGTTAGTTAGACACGATCTCCCTTTCCTAAAGCCATGTTGACTGTCTCCCAGGACCCTGTTACCATATAGGTAATTTTCCATTTTGGATCTTATTATAGTTTCCATAAGTTTGCATATAATAGAAGTCAGGCTTACTGGTCTTTAGTTACCTGGTTCAGTTTTGTTTCCCTTTTTGTGGATCGGTATTACGTTTGCAATTTTCCAGTCTGTCGGTACCACCCCTGTGTCAAGAGACTGCTGCATGATCTTGGTTAGTGGTTTGTAAATTACTTCTTTCATTTCTTTGAGTACTACTGGGAGGATCTCATCCGGCACAGGGGATTTGTTTATTTTAAGAGCTCCTAGTCCCTTTAACACTTCTGCCTCAGTTTAAAAACTGGATAGGAACTGGATGACATGTGGGGCATGTTGTCAGTATCTGAATTGCTGTCAGTTACCAGGATGTAAAAAGGTAAGTATGGTGTCAAAACATTGGTAACAAGACCTACAGAGGCAGTCTTAAAGTATACGCTGTCTTTCAACGTTGTCTCATCTATTTAAACTCCTCAGATGAAATGCCAGTTTGCTTAAGGAGATAGTTTAATCTGACTCGGCAGTTTACTGTTTACCATGTTTGCAATTTGCATGCCCTTATTACTGTTGCTCGATTGAATAAAGGTTTAAGCATAACTGCTGACTGCCGAGTAAAGCCATGTGACACAGTGCAGTAAGCATTCATGTTTCAGTAATACATGGCCCTAGACCAACCCTTCTATGTGCGCACATGGAGAAGCATGTGACCCACCCCTGAGTCACTCACTGGGTTAGCACGGAAAGTCCAGAGGCGGGTCTAGGGGGCAGTCTGCTGCCATCCTTTTCTGGCTGCTGAGAAAAAAGGAGCCCACACAAAATGGAAGGTTGCAGACCATGTACTGCAGCAACATTCCCTAATAAGCTGCATTAGACAGGATGTTGCATGTTTCCACAGAATAGGATAGATTGGATAACAATGCTTTCAACTATATCTAGCCGTGGGCAAAGCCAAAGAAAATGCTGGTGCTTGTGATCAAAGTGTTATAGGTGGTGTCCTTGCAGATAAAGCAGGCTTAGTGATTTAAAGTTCCAACTGAGCAAATAATTGCACTTTCTTCTAAATCCCAGTTGTGAGAGATTGATAGGAGAAGTTTACCATGGAGACCACTTTTCGGGATGTGTTATAATATTAAAGACTTTTTTTTAATTTTTTTTTTTTTTTTCCTTTGTGAAATGTACACAAAGCTGCATTTGCTTAGGATCCCGTCATGAGAATGCCCCCACAAAGCCAGGGAGGGCTATGTTTATTCTAAACATCTGTAAATACCCATTGCTTCTGGGTTATGGATGGATATGCTTTTGTTCACTTTGATGTTTCTCATTATCAATAGTAATTCAAAAGCCCTGTCTTACTAACACAGAACTTGCACCTTACTTAATAATATATGCATGTAATCTAACTGATATTTTAATAATAATAATTATTGAGGTTTGCCTTAAATAGTACAAAACAGTATGTAAAATAAAAGGGCATAAGGGCTGAAGATAGATAATGTTAGTGCTACTCTTTTGCAGCTTGACCAAGGCACTAAGTTTAAAGCTTGACAGAGCTTTCAGTGTCTCCAATAGACTAAACTGAGCTTTGTCACTCAGCTTGTTCCATTCTACCAATCCTTACACTTTAAGCGAATGTGCTTCTTCATTCATTTGTCACTTGCATTTACTCTGTTAGCAAAGACTGTTCTTTCAGAGGGTGGTCAAGTCAATATGACACAAATAGTTAATCAGACAAAAATGGAAAATAATGTTTAGTAGCATGATAAAGTAGCTTAAATACATCAGAACCCCAGCATCTGGGAATACTAGAGCAGATTTTGGTAACCAGATGCCTCCAGTTTAGTGTTTGTTCAAACAGGAGTTCCTTCACCTGAAAGCGTTGGACACATATGAAGGTGGGAAAAAGAAAATATTTTGGTCACATCTTTTCATTATATTATCACAGGATTCGAATTTATTTAAGATGTTTGAAAATGTGTATTGTTTATTAAAACAACTTAACCCTGTAGATAGTTCTGTGTATTTTGGAGTCACGTTTTCGTTCTCAGCAAGGATGATTTTTTATTCCCCCAGTTCGAACCTCGTTTGTTTTATGAGATTGATTTTGCTTCAGAAATATCACTTTAATAAAAGATGCAGTATGAACTAGAATAATGGATAGAATGGCTTCTAAAAATGGGAATGTCTGACAAAAGGGGTTAATTAGAGAGAAAACAAATATGACCTATACAAACTGTTGTTTTCTGCCTTCAGATCTTAAATATGTTCAAGCATATCCAATTATAATTTAAATTATCATAGCCATTTACAATAGCAAATACAATGGGACTCCACTGACTGATCAACCAAGCATGACTTAAAACCTGACATCAGGCTCCTGACTACTGTAAAAGACATGAGAATCAGATGCTGGGGATTCATAACCAGTCACCACAGCTGCTCTCCTGGCATATTATTAATCTTTGGGTTAAAGAGCTCTACAGAGCTATTACTACATATATGAAATACAACATACATGAAAATTATACAAATGTCAGAGTTACAGATTGTTAGACTAATCTCTATGTCTTCAGAACTTTGAGGCCCTACTATAGAACATTCATGGTGGCAATGCTTAAAATGTTGTCATAGAATGTTGTAAGCATATTTTATTATTACCAATATAAGAATATAAATCGTGCAAAATGATCAAATGGTTTGAAAATCATTCCCCCTTTCAAAGTTAAATGACTTTCACAATAAACGCTTTCCTTACAGAACACAGTCAGCAATGAACAATATCAAATTCTACTTTTTGATAAACACTTCAAATGCAGATTTTAATTGTCTCCAGTTTAGATTGGTATTAAATTAGAATAAAACTGATCTTTTATGCAACTTTCAGTCTTTAATACTGACTCACCCAACAACAATGTGAAGGCACACTTTAATTTGTAAATACACAAAAGCTCTTTGTTTCTTTTGTTGCTCCTGACTTTCTGTTGCAACAGTAAATCCTAACAAACATGCATTATTCATAGTTCAAAGCTTACAGTTGTATCATATAAAATAACAGAGTGTCATACAGTGCAATTTTAATCATTGCCAATATGACTGACTAACTACTACATGTCACTGTCATGTTTAAAGAAGCACCATATGATATCTTTGTCATTAAATGGAAAGGAATTAGCACTTGAAGACAACCTACATGCTACACTGTCATAACACAATTCATTCACTTTAACACAGTGATGGAAAGCTACAATTTACGTTAAACGTAATTACCTCGAACAATTAAACTTCTCAGAGCTACGCAGACTGAATAGGTAAGCACTACTGGAAGTGAATAATTATGATGTTAGAAGTGTAATATTTTAGTTGGAATGCATTACTTAAGAAGGAGAAGAGAGTCATCTGGTTTTATTTTATGGGGAAATGCATTATTTGTGTTTGAATCAAGAGTAAATACAAGATTGTTTTATGTGTAGCTATGCAGGTTTATTTTTTTTTCTGATAATTCAGTCCTGGTTGACCAGCTGACCCATTAAAGACCAGCATTCATCTTTTTAATACAACTTTTCCTTCTCTTTTTTGTGGCTGGCATGTCTAGGCTGTATTTCTTTTTCTTCTTTTTTTTCCAAACAGGAAGGCCTTGTTTTGGAGGTGTTTTTTTTTCAGTCATATAAGAAGGAAAGAGATACTAAAGATTTAAATCTGGCTTCATTCAAATTGGCTTGTTTTGAATTTACTTTTTTCATGTATCCCCAAAGTGCATACATAGGCAAATACAGTAACTGTTCTATTGATATATGTTAAAGTATTTCACATTAATATAGTTGAAAGGTTTAACATGTAACCAGCTAAAGAAAAAACAAAACAAAGAGTTTGTGAAGCTTTTAAGGCTTTTCCATGAATGCGGCTATGTGCTATTGAGCCAATAGGATCAGTACACTTCCTAAAGGCTGCAAGATGAATGATGTTTCTCATTGACATGTTTAGGAAAACAAGGAACACAATTGGTCATACTCTATAGAAAAAAGACATAACAAGGGATTACTGGCTTGTTGGACCTTATTTCATTAAAAGGAGGGAAACAAAAAAGCACTGGTGATGGTAAGATTTTGTTCTCCCTCTAAAACTATTCTTTGAGGCATTGAGGGGCTGCATGCCGTGTCACCCCAAGGAACAAGTTTCTTGGATTTTAAACATGTTAATGTAGTAATCTTTAGCCAATTAGATCAATTATATTAGTTATATATAGTTATATAATATTAGTTATATTAGATATGTAATGATACATTAACTAACTAAGCGTGCACAAGATTTCACCTAACAGCAATTCCTAGCGAAGACCCTTTTGAAGACACATCAGATTCTGTAAATAAAAACATGAACGGATGTTTCAGGAATAGTGACTTGCTTTGCTAAATGGAGCACTACAAACTTGGATAAATAATAGCTTGTTTAGATTGGCTAGTTGAAATCGTTCGAAAATGTACAATGTTTTGCCTTGCAAACAGACTGCAGGACTCAAAGAACATTTCATATTTTATGCTTACTACTGTAAAATACTTCACAGGCTGACTGTAAGCTGGCATGGCTTGCCCTAATTTTGCACAGTAATGTTGCATGGTAAATTTCATAATGCCTTATGGTGCACTTCAATTATAGAGTGTATGTACAGGACACTACAAAACTTTGCCACTTAATGGTCCTTCTCATGTGTCCAAATAATCTAAATACATTTTCAAAGTTGATGACAGATTTATTTTATCTGATTGTAAAAGCCTGCATGTGTTTAATAGGACTGTATTTATTAAGTGGAACGATGTCTGGAAACAGTGTTTCCATGTTCAGTAGACAAAATATAAAACCAAAGGGAATGATTTATTTTTTTATTCAGAGTTATACATGCATGTCTCCATTTTTAAACACACACAAGAAGTAATTTCCTGTATGCCCTTTACAAGTTGCCATTGTCAGACAAATTCAATATGTAACAGGTACCTTAAACAAGTTATAATATTGACAAAATATGTGTTCCAAAGTTTCTGAACATTTATCTTCAGGTCCTGTTTAAAACATTAATATCGTTAACGTAACAATCAAAAGCAACCAGATTATGAACTTTAGTTTTTTGTCTAGTTTGACCTTTTGAAAATATTTCCTGCTCCTGTAATGTTTGTCATTTCACTATTGTGCAGGTCATAAAACTTTTCAACGCTTTATAGAAGAGCACTGAGCATAATGAAATTTAGTTCTGAGGAGAGAGATTTGGTGGCGAATCCAGAAACTTTAATTAATTTTAAATGGTGCTTTTCAAAGTGTCAGGGACTCAGAGCAGTGGAGTGGAAAGGCGTTGGAGTGGCTAGTGCCTGGCAACACAGCTAATCTGGGTGCTCCTGAGGAAGCTCATTTTGAAGTCTTACATCACCATATTGGCATCTTGAGGTGGGGCTATGTGGGGACATCAGGGAACAGGGACGTTAGGGTTGCAGCTCAAGAAACTGTGAATGCAAAAAGATTTCACTGATCCTCGTTATCAAGAGCAATAAGCAGCACACTCACAAAAGAAATGCTACCTGGTTTACTTCTTGGAAGCAATGCCATTAAATAATTGCTTGGCGGTATCATTCTTTAAAATGCTGTGAACATTAAACATATACACTTTAAGAGTCCTGTTCACCAGATAAGTAAGAGTTAAGTTAAGCACTTTATGATAGAAAGCAGTTCAACTTCCTGTAGGAAACTTGGAAAAGTTTTGTTATCAACCTTGTCTGATATCATATATAAAAAAAAAAAACAGTACACAATACCTCCGTTGTCTAATACAGTTTGAAGGTACTGCTTAATAAACTGCACCCTAATCGTTGTGGAATAATTTTTTGCAGAAAGTATTGCTCGGCATGCTCTGGTAAACAGAAACAAAAAATCAGAAGCAAACTTCAAGCTGCAAAACTATCCTGTTGTCTTATGTTTAAAAGACAATCTAACAGATCAAAAACATATTTACCTGTTTCTTATCACATTCATGGCTTACATAAAGTTTTCTTAGCCATGATGAAAATTGTACAAGCCCAGTCTTTATGTGTAATACTGTATAAGGAACATGACCACAAAAATGGCTGACACATGGTATATTATGGATCATTCCTAGATGGTGGTTATACATGTATTGCCAGAGACCTTGATTCTAGTTTATTTATGTTTATAATGTATGTTTATATTCAAAATGATATATTTTATGAACTTACTTTGTAAAGAAAATATCCCAGGTGGAAATGCACAGCCAATCTGTTGGCTCCTGCTCCACATTCAATCTTTCTGCTTACAAACAAACAAACAGGAATTCCTCAATTGTGCCATTTTAATTTGTTAAACTGTTCTATAATATGTGTAATTGGAAAGCCTACTTTTTTTTAATAACACATGTCTTACTGGTTTTCCTTCCAAGCAACAGAAACATTAATTCCAATGGCTATTAAACAAATCTACTTTATTAGCTTTAGCAAATGACCACACAACAGCTTCCTGGAAAACCAAATAAGTTTGTGTAGTCCAATTAAGCTACCTGTTGAAGTCTTTTTGTCGGGAATGGCATTAAAACAATGCAGAGCGTCAAGTTTAATAAAGTTTCAGAACTTTCTAAACTGACACCCATGCTATGAAGAAAAAAAAACACATTTGCTTTCTCTGAAGGGAATTTGTGTTTGTAAGGAAGGTTCCTGGGGGCTTTGTTTTCAGGCCTTGATGTGTGACCAGTAGCCTATAGGCCGCCCCTCACCCCTGCCCTATTCTGCCAGCGTTCTGCCCACCCATACTGACACAGCAGGGGGAAGGGTTTCAGAGGAGGGAGAATCAAAAGCTCAAGGAGAAAAAAGTGCTTTTCAGGGTCTGATGTGTGGGAATCAAATGAGAGGCCTAGCTCAAATCCAGTCTCCAGGCAACCGTAGCGATATGCCAAGGGAATATCATTAAAGTTGGAAACTAAGCAGTCTCTCTGAATTAGTAAACCTAACCACCACATTAAAAGATGACGCACCACAACTATCACAGCCCCCAGTTTCTTTTTCTTTACACAGAGGATAAAAGCAGCTGATTTGTCAGTATTATTCCCCCCCCCCCCCTTCCTTATTAAATAATAAAAAAGACAATAGCTGTCCAGACACAGGTTGGTGGTGAAATATGGTAACTGCCACGGATGCAGCTGGCCCTCTGTCACAAGATTAATAAGTTGCTGTTTCCAGGCCGACCAGAACCTAGTGGGAATTATCCAGTGCTTCCGTGAATTGTGGGTAACGGCCTCACCACAAGCTGGCCTGGTTTACTGCTCTGTTTTGTCCTGAGCTCCTAAAAGTACAGAAAACATCTGTGACTAGAATGAGGTCACCACGAAGGGAGTCCAGCAAGTTGGGGCAGAAAACTGACCCAAGCTCAGGTGGGTTGCCAGTAGTTCTGATTCATTGTGATTTTGTTTTAGGGGTAACTTGGTAACTTATGATTTTGTTTTAGGGGAAATTAATGAGGATGTGGGTTTTTTTTTTTTTTTTATGAAATTGGTTATGGGATGTCAACCAACTAAATTTGGGTTCTTTCATAAAAAAATAAATAAATAAATTTAAGAAGTAGTTTTCCTTTTCTTTGTAAACACCAATGGTTTTTGTTGTAAGTTTGACCTGCAACTGAAGTCAATGAGTTTATTCTACAGACCAAATTAAATGACATTGGCAAAATAAATCCTAGAACAAAAGAAGTTGCTATGTCTTTTATGCTTGATTTGATCATTCAGAATTAAGCATCTGTTGGTGTTTTTTTTTTTTTTCTGATCTTTGTGTTATAAACTTCTAAGTCTCAGCATATATGTAAAAAATGAAATAAAGATCACTATAAGTATATGTGAAGCACAATTTAAGTACATTTTGGGACATAAAATATGTAGGTTATATAATATTATTTTGTGTTTTATATTTATAACTAAAAGAAGCACTAGTTATATTGTGAGGGAGAACACACTGAATTTTCTAATTTGTTCTGTCACTATATTTTTTAAAAAAATCAAAAGTTTTGTAAAATGTCTGTTTCCTAAAGAGGGACACTAAATATCACAGAAATTATTTTGAATCCTGACATGGTAGACCTACCATGTTGAGCTTTCTATGTTCAGAATATTTTAATATGAGCTCACAGTAGGTTCCACCAACATTAACTTACTTAAAATAGCAATAGGAAGAATTCATTTTTAATTAGAAATCAAAAATTGCCC